>NW_024058689.1:22500-49506 GCF_016432855.1 Salvelinus namaycush
ACTCCTCTCTTTGGCTGGAAAAATGGCTGAATTTTTCTGTGACTTGGCGGTGACCTAACATATTTGTTTGTGGAGCTTTCGGTGTAAAGCCTATTTGAAATCGGACACTTTGGTGGGATTAACAACAAGATTACCTTTAAAATGGTATAAAATACATGTATGTTTGAGGAATTTTAATTATGAGATTTTTGTTGTTTGAATTTGGCGCCCTGCACTTTCACTGCCTGTTGTCATATCGATCCCGTTAACGGGATTGCAGCCATAAGAAGTAAAAGCAGATTTGTTTGATAAAATCAATTTTTATGTCCTAACACGATCCATGTTGTATACAGTGTTATGCATGAATTCCCGACTCTTTCAACTTCTAATAAAACTATTTATGAAATCTAATCTGCAACACTGATTAACCCGGTCAAATTTGGTGTCTGTGCAATCCTCAGACAATCTAGAAGGCAACCAAACTTGTTTCATCATTCTACATTACCTATTGGCTACACAGCACGTCAATTAGCCTGTGAAGATCAGCCATCATTACTCACCAATGAGAGGAGCAGTGTTCACTTGATTGACAGTCTCGTGGTCCAATGACCACCTATCATTTTGAAACATAGCAAGTAGCAAGCTTTACAGTAGTATGTGAATGCCCTTTGTATGACAAACAGCTATCAAGCTAGACCTGTGCAAAACCGTGTCCAATCTCAAGGGGAAAGAAAACAGGATGAAAGGTAGTTTACGTTACGCAGTAGTTCGTTCTCTTCTACAAACTTTTCTCAAAACTGAAAAAGTAAAACATGGCTACTAAGAGTGGAAAACTCCAAGTATACAAATTTGGATGAGATTATTACAGAAATTGATCTCGAGAGTGACAAAGAACTAACTCTGTGTGAGCACAGTTTAGATTCCAGTGCGGAAGAAGGAAAATATCCACTTTTAGATCAGTAAGTAAAATGCGTTTTTGCTTCTCATGCTAATGCAGTTGTTTAAATGGTTGCATATTTATTTGAGATATTTTTATTTGATTTCTAGCTCATTGGCTATCTAGCTAGATATATATATATAAAAATATATAGACCCTTGGCATACAATGTATTAGCTTAGCCAATGTGTATGTTATGTTGGCTATGACATGCCGTGGCTGTGGCTGTTGAGTGTCTTATTTCCTATTTGTCCACATACAGTTGAAGTCGGAAGTTTAGATACACCTAAATATTCCCTGTCTTAGGTCAGTTAGGATCACCACTTCATTTTAAGAATGTGAAATGTCAGAATAATAGTAGAGAGAATGATTTATTTCAGCTTTTATTTTTTTCATCAAATTCCCAGTGGGTCAGAAGTTTACTTACACTCAATTAGTATTTAGTAGCATTGCCTTTACATTTTTTTAAATTGGGTCAAACGTTTTGGGTAGCCTTCTACAAGCTTCCCACAATAACTTCTTATGGCTGCAGGGGCAGTATTGAGTAGGTTGGATAAAAGGTGCCCATTTCAAACGGCCTCGTACTCAATTCTTGCTCGTACAATATGCATAGTATTATTACTATTGGATAGAAAACACTCAAGTTTCTAAAACCGTTTGAATTATATCTGTGAGAAACAGAACTCATTTTGCAGCAAACTTCCTGTCAGAAAGTGAAAAATCTGAACTCGAGGCTATGTTCCAGGGCCTCCCTAATCGTTTGCTTGAATTCTATTAGTATACATGCACTTCATACGCCTTCCACTAGATGTCAATAGGCTGTGAGAGGTGAAATGGGGTCTCAAGCTCTTTCTATGGTCAAAAGAGACAGCTTGGAATGACAGGACCCCAATTTCCTCTGTTCAGGAAGACGCGGAAAGGACTTCCGCATTGGCTTCTGAAAAGCTTTTGTTATAGACTCCTAATATCTCCGGCTTTGATTTTATTTGATAAATGTGACAATATCATCGTAAAGTATGTTTTTTCAATATAGTTTAATCAGATTATTGAATTTTTTTCGGGAGTTTTGGCGTGTTCCGTTCTTTGCGTTTGTTGACGATGGAGAGCTTCGCGCCACTTGGCAAGTTTTGCTTGCTCATTCGAGAGGGAAAAATGACATTCTAAATCCAAACAACGATTGTTCTGGACAAAGGACCACTTGTACAACATTCTGATGGAAGATCAGCAAAAGTAGGACCCATTTATGATGTTATTTCCTATTTCTGTCAAATGTGTCGTTGTGTTTTCCGCTTTGATTTTGGGCGCTCTCTCGCAATAACGTAAGCTGGATGTCGTACTGAAGTTATTTTTAGAATTCTAACAAGGCGATTGCATTAAGAACTAAGCTATCTTTAATTTGCTGTCCAACATGTATTTTTTAGTAATGTTTATGAATAGTTATTTGATTAGATTAGGTGCCTCTCCAAGATTTCTCCGGACATTGTTATTGCATTTTGCCTACGTATTCACATTGTATAACCACGATTTGTGCCGCTAAATATGCACATTTTCGAACAAACAATATATGTATTGTGTAATATGATGTCATAGGACTGTCATCTGATGAATTTTGAGAAGGTTAGTGAAAAAAAATTATATCTTTTACTGGTTTATTCGTTATCGCTACTGTTGGCTTGAATCAATGCTGTTGTGTGGTTGGCTATTGTAGTAAGCTAATATAATGCTATATTGTGTTTTCGCTGTAAAACACTTAAAGAATCGGAAATATTGGCTGGATTCACAAGATGTTTGTCTTTCATTTGCTGTACAACATGTATTTTTCATAAATGTTTTATGATGAGTATTTAGGTATTTCAATTTGGTCTCTGTAATTGTTCTAGCTGCTTCGGTGCTATTTGTGATTGCAGGTGCAATGTAAAACTATGATTTATACCTGAAATATGCACATTTTTCGAACAAAACATCGATTTATTGTATAACATGTTATAAGACTGTCATCTGATGAAGTTGTTTCTTGGTTAGTTTGGTTGGTTCTTGGTTAGTTAGGTTGGTTTTGTGCATGCTACCTGTGCTGTGAAAAATGTCTGTGCTTTTTTGTATTTGGTGGTGAGCTAACATAAATATACGTGGTGTTTTCGCTGTAAAACATTTAAAAAATCGGACATGTTGGCTGGATTCACAAGATGTGTATCTTTCATTTGCTGTATTGGACTTGTTAATGTGTGAAAGTTAAATATTCTAAAAAATATATTTTGAATTTCGCGCCCTGCACTTGGCCTGGCTGTTGTCATATTGTGCCCGACTTAGGGCTTGCAGCCCAAAGAAGATACGTTGGGAGAATTTTGGCCCATTCCTCCTGACAGAGCTGGTGTAACTGAGTCAGGTTTGTAGGCCTCCTTGCTCGCACACGCTTTTTCAGTTCTTCCCACACATTTTCTATAGGATCAGGGCTTTGTGATTGCCACTCCAGCACCTTGACTTTGTTGTCCTAAAGCCATTTTGCCACAACTTTGGAAGTATGCTTGGGGTCATTGTCCATTTGGAAGACTCATTTGCGACCAAGCTTTAACTTCCTGACTGATATCTTGAGATGTTCCTTCAATATATCCACATCATTTTCCTGCCTCATGAAGCCATCTATTTTGGTGTTCTTCAGCTTGCAAGCTTCCCCCTTTTTCCTCCAAACATAACAATGGTCATTATGGTTAAACAGTTCTATTTTTGTTTCATAAGACCAGAGGACATTTCTCCAAAAAGTACGATCTTTGTCCCCATGTGCAGTTGCAAACCGTAGTTTGGCTTTTTATGGCGGTTTTGGAGCAGTGGCTTCTTCCTTGCTGAGCGGCCTTTCAGGTTATGTCGATATAGGACTCATTTTACTGTGGATATAGATACGTTTGTATCTGTTTCCTCCAGCATCTTGACAACGTCCTTTGCTGTTGATTTGCACTTTTCGCACCAAAGTACGTTCACCTTTAGGAGACAGAACGTGTCTCCTTCCTGAGCGGTATGACGGCTGCGTGGTCCCATGGTGTTTATACTTGCGAACTATTGTTTGTACAGATGAACGTGGTACCTTTAGGCATTTAGAAATTGCTCCCAAGGATGAACCAGACTTGTGGAGGTCTACACTTTTTTTCTGAGGTCTTGGCTGATTTCTTTTAATTTTCCCATGATGTCAAGCAAAGAGGCACTGAGTTTGAAGGTAGGCCTTGAAATACATCCACAGGTACACCTCCAATTGAATCAAATTATGTCAATTAGCCTATCAGAAGCTTCTAAAGCCATGACATAATTTTCTGGATTTTTCCAAGCTGATCAAAGGCACAGTCAACTTAGTGTATGTAAACTTCTGACCTACTGGAATTGTGATACAGTGAATTATAAGTGAAATAATATGTCCGTAAACAATTGTTGGAGAAATTAATTGTGTCATGCACAAAGTAGATGTCCTAACCGACTTGCCAAAACTATAGTTTGTTAACAAGAAATTGGTGAAGTGGTTGACAAATTAGTTTTAATGACTCCAACCTAACTGTATGTAAACTTCCGACTTCAACTTTATTTGATTATAGTGATTGTGTTCCCCATACTCTATATTATATATATGTTTATAGATATGTGTTGTGTATTTGATGTATTGATGCAGGGCTCACCCCCTGCTAAAATAAAGTTTAAATCAAATAAGTAATAGTAAATTTGAGTTTTTTAAATTCTCAATAGCGGTAGAGATGACCTCTGGGAACCAATTCCAAAGAGACCACATTCAAGTCCTCCTTCCCCTACTCATTCAAACATAGGAACTGGTTCCTCCAGTCTGACCCCTGCTGCTGTCTCTGGCTCCACCCCCACCCCTACCTTGCCATCTAAAGGTGTGAAGAGGCCAGCCAAGGAGCGGAGGAGGGCAAGCGGGATCTACCACAGAGGGAGAGGACCATTGGCAAACTGTGCTAGAGGATGATGTGGAGCCACTTCCACCAACTTCTCGACCTAAAAGGCAGCCAGGACCTCAGCTGGACATGACTGGAAAGTACAGCCCCCTTCATCTTTGTGTGTAAACATATATTTTTTAATTAGGATAGCATTTTTGTATGTTCTCTATAGTTATGTTCTTGAAAATGTATCAATTGACCTATTTGGCCACTTGGAGGCTACTTGGGTACATTTGGGCAAACTCGTGAGGGACACCTGGGAGACTTCATAGTAAATATTATGTAGCTCTCTCATTCTTAAATGTATCAGTCTGAAACTTTGCACACACACTGTCGCCCTGTTGTGGACAACATCTAAATGATCCTCAGCGTCCTATCTCAATATATGGCCTTTCTTTTTCATTTAAAAAATGCACAAAAAATATATATGAAACGCATCTTTTTTTGTTTGTTTTATCTTTACCAGATCTATTGTGTTATTTTCTCCTACATTCATTTCACATCTCCACAAACTTCCAAGTGTTTCCTTTCAAATGCTATGAAGAATATGCATATCCTTGCTCCAGGTCCTGAGCTACAAGCAGTTAGATTTGGGTATGTCCTTTTAAGCGGAAATTGAGATGAAGGGTCCTATGCAGACGAGGTTCTGAACATACACACACATGTGCAGCTGGGTTATAATTAAATAGAGTTGTACCTAATCTTGTTCCCCGACACGTCTGGTTTCCCTCCTCCTGTCCCAGACTCCTCTGTCTAGTTCCCCCCATCTTATTATGGGTTCAGTGTTGGGTGTCAGAGGTTTTCCTTTTCCCCCTCCTCTCTCTCCCCTGCCCCTCCTCTCCTCTCCTCCAATTCCCTCTCTAAGATTCCCTCTTTTCCCTCTTTTCCCTCTCCTCCATTTCTAATCTCACAGCTGACACAATAGAAACGCATTGAATAACAGATTCACTACATGGAACAACAGATAGTCCCCCTCAAAAAAATCCTATAGCTGAGAGATGTAAGAAAGATCAGGAAACTATTATTTTGTATATATCCCATTATTTTAGGCACTAAACTAGCTCCATATATACTTCCATTCATTTTTAAACTGGTACCTGAACAACACGATGTCCTAGAGCAAAATGGAGAACCCCATCGTGTTCGTGAGAGTCTCAGCGTTCCACAGAGGGGTCATAATAGTTTGCAGGGCTGCAGACGTTTTCGTCAGAACACCGATTTTCGGGATGTCTCATGGTCTGACAAACACTGCTCTAGCTCTGCCACCTTTCACCGCAGATGCGAAAAGGCGACATCAGCGGATGCGGTGGATTGAGACACAGCCCATGCAAAAAACAGATATCTCTAGCTTACATAGACAGATTTTTATGGAGATTTTTCTAATATGTTAATTAGATTTCCGTGTGGGCGCGGATATTGAAGGCTAAGAGAAAAACAGACAAATCACACACATGCAATATGCTCATTTTCTCCTGCGGCATACACTTCATTAGGCTACCACTATACTGCCCTGTAACTGTCTACAATGGATTCTCATCTTATTGGAAAATGATCAAAAAGTTAAAAGACTGTGGTTCAAGATTGAGGGAAGAAATATTGTGGTTTGACAATTTGTAAATGTTCAAACTCTGGTAATTAAGGAGACCGGATGGCCTGGTGGACTGTAACCCCTTCTGAGCTCTGTCCAGGGTCCTGAAAGGACACCAGAAACGCCCTGTTGACTGTATCCCCTTCTGAGCTCTGTCCAGGGTCCTGAAATGACACCAAAAACACCCTGTGGACTGTAACCTCTTCTGAGCTCTGTCCAGGGTCCTGAAATGACACCAAAAACACCCTGTGGACTGTATCCCCTTCTGAGCTCTGTCCAGGGTCCTGAAATGACACCAAAAACACCCTGTGGACTGTATCCCCTTCTGAGCTCTGTCCAGGGTCCTGAAATGACACCAAAAACACCCTGTGGACTGTAACCTCTTCTGAGCTCTGCCCAGGGTCTTGAAATGACACCAGAAACGCCCTGGATTGAAACCACCAAGATAACGGAGTTGACTTTTAAACGTATACGAGGTAGGATACAGACAGAGCTGGGATGTTAATGTTTTTTTTTACAAAAGTTAAGTGAAATGGGAGAAGAGGAGAAAGAGAAATCAGTAATCGGACTACCGTCAGTCTTACTGGGATTTGATTTCATATTACAGTTCAACAAGGATCCATCTTAAACTAAAGAAAGCAGAGTGGCTGATGTTCAACCTTAATGATAGTTACTGTTGGGGCCTTTTGAGGGCAATAAGTATTATCTAATCCTCTGATGTCAACTAAGCCTAAATAAAAACCTATTAGTGCCTGGTCTCTCTCTCTCTCTCTCTCTCTCTCTCTCTCTCTCTCTCTCTCTCTCTCTATAGTGTTTCTTGATATGGTGTCATGATGATCTTGTGCAACTTTGGTATTTCATTCACCATGCCTGTGATCCAAATGGCACTCGATTCCCTACTTAGTGCACTACTTTTGACCAGGGCCCATAGGGAATAGGTTGCAAATTGGGACAAAGCCCATGGTTCAGCCAACTGACTGACCTATTCAGATTCAGAACAGCAGGGCTGCAGGGCTGAGACCAAAACGAATGTGCCCTATATCTGTGTATAGAGCTAATAGAGTCTTTCTTTAGAACTCTGTGCCCATTGGCAGAATGATCAAGCTTCAGTGGCTCTCTCTCCTCTCCATTTAGGCTGAAGAACCATTCTGAGTTGAGAAGAGAAGTAGCCGAGCTGAACGACAAGCCAAAACCTTTGATCTACTGGCGTCTTCAGCCAAGAGCTGTTATAACCTAATCACACACACAGCTGATATGAAATCAAACAGAAACGCTGTGTGAGGGCAAATCTTTACAATTGCATGAATACAGATGGTTAGAAAGATGGAGGGCCTGTTCCATGGCTTTTAACGTACACAGCGCACAGACTACTAGAGCTGTCAGCTGTATTCCACCCACACACACACACACACACACACACACACACACACACACACACACACACACACACACACACACACACACACACACACACACACACACACACACACACACACACACACACACACACACACACACACACACACCACATGCACACACGCACAAACATGCACATGCACACATACAGACATATGCACACACACACACACAAACACACACACGCACGCGCACACACACGCGCACATACATGTGCTCACACACGCGCGCGCGTGCGCACACACACACACACACACACACACACACACACACACACACACACACACACACACACACACACACACACACACACACACACACACACACACACACACACACACATGATTTGTTCCATCAGCGTCATCATGAGTCATGAGGGGAACAGTGCCTTCTCTGTCTTCCAGGGTCAGTGCTACATTTCATTTCACTTTCTAATCCCTTGATAAGACTTTCTTAATTTTGGGATGATATGCATAACACTAAAAATTTAAATGTACAGAAAAGTCCTCCACTAGGTCTCAAGGAGGTATGTTCAGACAGAGTGATGACACAGGCCAACCACTGCTTTTCCTCACTATCCGTAGGACATTACCCAATGCCGTTTACACTGCCGCTACAGAACATTAAGCAGTCATGACACTACAAATCACTGCAGGGTAAAAGTACAGCCAAACACAAGCCTAGTATATAATGTTGATGTGTCATGACATCCTCTCCTCATGTTCCACTCCATGAAACAACCTGGGGAGTGTAAACAGACTGATTTGTCGTAATCTACAGTAGAATGCCATTGAAAATGTGGGCTATAACCTATCCAGTATGGGCCACGTTCTATCCAGTACAGGCTACATTATATCCAGTACAGGCTACATTATATCCAGAATAGGCTACAATCTTTCCATTATAGGCTACATTCTATCCAGTAGAGACTACATTCTATCCTGTATAGGCTACATTCTGTCCAGTATAGGCTACATTCTATCTGGTATAGGCTACATTCTACCCAGTAAAGGTTTCATTCTATTGGGACATTTTGTGACATCAAGGCAAAAAACCTGTTCAGATGCAGCCAGGGGCTGTTTATCTGCTGTAATGGTATGATGAAGAAAGATAACTCTCGCTCCTTTACCTATACTCCTAGCTAGCTGTAATGTCATGGTTCCTGGAGCTAGCAGTAGGTGGGAGGTAAATGGCTCTAATCCTATCCCTTCACTTAGCAGCAGCCGTTAAGAGATAGTGCTTATTGCTACCCTAGATTATTCCCGTATCACATTTTCAAATTAGTGTGTGTGCGTGCATGTGTGCATGTGTGGGTGTGTTTGTGTGTGCATATTGCTAGGCTTAGTTAATGTATAAAGGGGGTTAAAGTCAGGGATTAGTTAATGTGTAAAGGGGGGTTACAGTCAGGGATTAGTTAATGTATAAGGGGGGTTACGTTCAGGGCTTAGTTAATGTGTAAAGGGGGGTTACAGTCAGGGATTAGTTAATGTGTAAAGGGGGGTTACAGTCAGGGATTAGTTAATGTGTAAAGGGGGGTTACAGTCTGTGATTAGTTAATGTATAAGGGGGGTTACGTTCAGGGCTTAGTTAATGTGTAAAGGGGGGTTACAGTCAGGGATTAGTTAATATGTAAAGGGGGGTTACAGTCAGGGATTAGTTCATGTGTAAAGGGGGGTTACAGTCAGGGATTAGTTAATGTATAAGAGGGTTACAGTCAGGGATTAGTTAATGTATAAGGGGGTTACAGTCAGGGATTAGTTAATGTATAAGGGGGTTACAGTCAGGGATTAGTTAATGTATAAGGGGTGTTACAGTCAGGGATTAGTTCATGTATAAGGGGGTTACAGGCAGGGATTAGTTAATGTATAAGGGGGGTTACAGTCAGGGATTAGTTCATGTATACGGGGGGTTACAGTCAGGGATTAGTTCATGTATAAGGGGATTACAGGCAGGGATTAGTTCATGTATAAGGGGGGTTACAGTCAGGGATTAGTTAATGTATAAGGGGGGTTACAGTCAGGGATTAGTTCATGTATACGGGGGGTTACAGTCAGGGATTAGTTAATGGGCAATCCACATCATATCCAGCACAACACCAGGGTCTACATTAGTGAAAACTGCTTCTTTCTACATTTTGTAGAAACAATTAGGAATTTAAAAAGTTCTACCCGATGATATCATCAAAAGTCAAAATATTAATTTCAAATACTAATATTACTGAATCCAAATATAAACACAACTTGGAAAGTGTTGGTCCCATGTTTCATGAGCTGAAATAAAAGATCCCAGGAATGTTTCTGTCACGTTCCTGACCTGTTTTCCCTTGTTTTGTATTTATTTAGTATGGTCAGGGCGTGAGTTGGGGTGGGTTGTCTATGTGTGTTTTTCTATGTTGGTATTTTGTGTTCGGCCTGGTATGATTCTCAATCAGAGGCAGCTGTCAATCGTTGTCCCTGATTGAGAATCATACTTAGGCAGCCGGGGTTTCACGTGTGGTTTGTGGGTGTTTGTTCCTGTGTTAGTGTTTCGCCACACGGGACTGTTACGGTATGTTCGTTTATTGTTTTGTATCGTGTATTGTTTTCGTGTTCATTAAATTACCATGGAACAGAGACAGAGACAGGGGACAGAGAGATAGCGTCAACAGCAACCTTGGGAAAATCCACTGCTGTAACGGAATTCTTCATCCTCCTCTGACGAGGAGTAAGAAATGTCGGACCAAGATGCAGCGTGGTGAGTATCCATTTTAATAGGAATACTTGAAACAAACAAAATAACGAAATAAACGAACGAAGACGACACAGTCCCGTAAAGTGAACACTAAACACAGGAACACACGAACAGGAACAATCACCCACAAACCACAATACAAAACAGGCTACCTAAATATGGCTCCCAATCAGAGACAACGACAAATACCTGCCTCTGATTGAGAACCATATCAGGCCAAACACATAGAAATAGACAAACTAGACAAACAACATAGAATGCCCACTCAGATCACACCCTGACCAAACAAAACACAGAAACATACACAGCAAACTATGGTCAGGGCGTGACGACTGCATTATCATCAACAGCAGGCTTGTGCATTTCCTCAGTGAAAATGAAGGGACATAGCAAATATCATTTTTTAAAAATGTTTTGCCAAATCACCGTAAGACAGACCACGTATTCACTCTGCACACCCTAATTGACAAATAAACAAAACAAAAAAAAGGCAAAGCCTTCTCAAGCTTTGTTGATTTACAAAAAGCTTTTGACTCAATTTGGCATGAGGGTCTATTATACAAATTGATGGAAAGCGGAGTTAGGGGAAAAACATACGACATTATAAAATCCATGGATACAAACATCAAGTGTGAAGTTAAAATTGGCAAAAAACACACACATTTCTTTCCACAGGGCAGTGGGGTGAGACAGGGATGCAGGTTAAGCCCCACCCATTTCAACATAAATATATCAACGAATTGGCGATGGCACTAGAACAATCTGCAATACCCGGCCTCTACCTACTAGAAACTGAAGTCAAATGTCTCTTGTATGCTGATGATCTGGTGTTTCTGTCACCAACCAAGGAGGGCCTACAGCAGCACCTAGATCTTCTGCACAGATTCTGTCACACCTGAGCCCTGACAGTAAATCTCCGTCAGACACAAGTAATTATGTTCCAAAAAAGGTCCAGTTGCCAGGACCACAAATGTAAATTGCGTCTAGACTCCTTTGCCCTAGAGCACACAAAAAACGGTGATGGCCTAAACATCAGTGCTTCAGGTAACTTCCACAAAGATGTGAACAATATGTGAGACAAGGCAAGAAGGGCCTTCCACGCCATCAAAGGAACATAAAATTCGACATTCCAATTAGGATCTGGCTAAAAATACTTGAATCATTTGTAGAACCCATTGCCAACTCACCAACCAAGAAATTACAAAATGGGAAAAACACCAAATTGAGACTCTGCATGCAGAATTCTGCAAAAATATCCCCCTTGTACTACGTTACATGCCAAATAATGCATGCAGAGTAGAATTAGACCTATACCCGGTAATTATAAAAATCCAGAAAGAGACATTAAATTCTACAACCACCTAAAAGGAAGTGATTCCCAAACCTTCCATAGTAAAGCCATCACCTACAGAGAGATGAACCTGGAGAAGAGTCCCTTATTAAGCAAGCTGGTCCTGGGGCTCTGTTCACAAACACAAACAGACCCCACAGTGCTCCAGGACAGCAACATGATAAGACGCAACTAAATCATGAGAAAACAAAAAATATATAATTACTTGACACATTGGTAAAACAGAGCACATTAGAATGCTATTTGGCCCTAAACAGAGAGTACACAGTGGCAGAATACCTGACCACTGTGACTGACCCAAAATTAGGGAAAGCTTTGACTATGTACAGACTCAGTGAGCATAGCCTTGTTATTGAGAAAGGCCACCGTAGGCAGACCTGGCTCTCAAGAGTAGACAGGCTATGTGCACACTGCCCACAAAATGAGGTGGAAACTGAGCTGCACTTCCTAACCTCCTGCCAAATGTATGACCATATTAGAGACACATATTTCCCTCAGATTACACAGACCCACAAAGAATTAGAAAAAAAATCTAATTTTGATATTCTCCCATATCTATTAGGTGAAATACCACAGTGTGTAATCACAGCAGCAAGATGTGTGACCTGTTGCCACAAGAAAAGGGCAACCAGTGAAGAACAAACACCATTGCAAATACAATCCTAATTAATGTTTATTTATTTTCCCTTTTGTACTTTAACTATTTTCACATCGTTACAACACCGTATATAGACATAATAGGACATTTGAAATATCTCAATTCATTTGGGACTTCTGTGAGTGTAATACAGTCTCAACGTCAACAGTGAAGAGACACCTCTGGGATGCTGGCCTTCTAGGCAGAGTTGAAGAGAAAAAGCTGCAACAATAAATCCACAGCACAATGAAACACATCAAAATTCATAGCTGTTTATGAACTCTTGAAACAGTTTATGAACTCTCCAAAATTGACCATTTAATTCACACAGTAATATTAATTTTGTCGATTCAAGTTTCATCCGTCTTCATTCACACCTCTCCTGGCGACAGTGACCTCAAAACGTCCGTGGGAACGTCTCTTCCTAGAGTTTACTACAGATAAGGTGGGTTTGAACCCCGTGGTAGCCCACAGATGGTCAGTCATTCAAACAATGCCATAATTCGTGATTGAGTCATCACGCTGGGTCTTGGCGTCAGCAAGTCGCTAGACGTATCTTCATCACTGGCTTTCATCATCGTTCACATTTGTTCACTCTCTCTATTTTTGACTCGTGTGTGTGTGTGTGTGTGTGTGTGTGTGTGTGTGTGTGTGTGTGTGTGTGTGTGTGTGTGTGTGTGTGTGTGTGTGTGTGTGTGTGTGTGTGTGTGTGTGTGTGTGTGTGTGTGTGTGTGTGTGTGTGTGTGTGTGTGTGTGAAATAAAACATGGTGGAAGCATTTGTGTAAAGTGTCAGCTGGGTGGGTGTAAGTCATTATTATGGCTGTGATAAACCACACCACAGAAACCAGGCATCACAGAGCCCAGCCATCAAGCTGTTATAGCTGCACTCTCTCTGATACCAGCATGGCTGCAACAGGGCTGGTGCTGGCAGGACGTTCTGTGAGGGCTCTGGCAATATGTTCCCCTCTTAGTTAGTGGAATATGGAGTATACTGCCTATTGAATTAATAGTCCCGCGTGGTGAGGAGGAATCCCTGAAGTCAATAAGCTTTACTGGCATGGCTAGTAAATAAACACACTGCAGTCTGTCTCTCTATCCTCCCTCTTTCTCTCTATCCCCCCTCTGTCTCTCTTTCCCCCCTCTGTCTCTCTTTCCCCCCTCTGTCTCTCTATCCCCCATCTGTCTCTCTATCCCCCCTCTGTATCTCTATCTGCCTCTGTCTCTCTATCCCCCCTCTGTCTCTCTATCACGCCTCTGTCTCTCTTTCCCCCCTGTGTCTCTCTTTCCCCCTTATGTCTCTCTCTCCCCCCGCGGTCTCTTTCCCCCCTCTGTATCTCTCTCTCTAATCTCCCCTCTCTGTATCTCTCTCTTTCTCTCTAACCCCTATCTATCTTTCTCTGGAGACCAATCTATGTCTCTGACACATTCTAGAAGGAGCCCAGAGCTAGCGTAGCAAGGGACAGACTCTTTCCATTTCGAGTTAGAGCAGCCTTAAATGACTCACTGCTGGAATTCTCTAAATGCTTCATTATTCTCCCCCCCCCCCCCTTTGTCCACTAACACAGTGTTCTGTTGTAAAGACAAGCCCAGAGAATATACAATCAAATCTGGGGAAACATTCTCCTTCAGCGTCCTAATCAAAGCTACCCGGGAAGAAAATAAGAGTTTAGGGGCACAGCAGGAAGCACTTCCTGTTAGAATATCAGAATGTTCCAGGAATAAAAAGAACCTATCTCTGAACAGCCAATTGGAGACATATTTGAGGAGAAAGAGAAAGGTTAAACTAGCTGCCTCTGTCAGTCTACACCTCTCTCTCTCTCTCTCTCTACTCCCCTGGCAGAGGAGAGGAGAGATGGGCCTAAACATGTGTGGTCCACAAGCCTCTCTTGGCCGTGACAGTACCCCCCCCCCCCCCCCCCCCCCACCCCACCACTCTGCCAACTGTGCCAGGCTGTGTTCATCCAGCCTATTAAAGGGGATGCTGATCAACAGGCTCTTCAGAGTGAATTATGGGGGTTTAATAGTTAGCCAGGAGGCCTATTCATCTAGATTAGACCCTTTAAGACTCCTTCAAATGAGGTGGGAAGTGCCCAGCATCAGCCAAATTACAACCTATTCCCTATACAGTGCAGTGAATAGGGATCCATTTGTGCTGCGTCTGATTACTCCGCTAGATAAAGGGGATATTTTAGAAGTGGTGAATCTTGTCACTGCAACACATACACGTCGCTAGGAATACATTATACACAGATTGTAGACATTATTTTCCAAACCAAATCTGCCACTTATCTAAACACGGAGCAGAAATGTGCTGAAATCAATTTCACGGTGTCAGAGATGTCAGCAGGCGGTGGAGGCAGGCGGTGGTCAATCTACTGACTTAGAGAGCATGTGAGAAATGTATTACCAGCCATTACCTCACTGAACAGGTCCATATGGGCCCGTGGCCGGTTCCACACAAACACAGGACATTATTGCAGTACTGCTAGAAAAAGGCAAGCTTCCAACGATCCGACTGTGCTTTTAGGACATTCTAGAATTCTGGAATGGAACCAATTAAATTGAATGACAGATTCTAAATGTGAGACATTCTCTGATATCAAGAGGCTGGGTTCACAGTGGTGTAGGTACTGTCTGATACCAAGAGGCTGCGTTCACAGTGGTGTAGGTACTGTCTGATATCAAGAGGCTGGGTTCACAGTGGTGTGGGTACTGTCTGATATCAAGAGGCTGGGTTCACAGTGGTGTAGGTACTGTCTGATATCAAGAGGCTGGGTTCACAGTGGTGTAGGTACTGTCTGATACCAAGAGGCTGGGTTCACAGTGGTGTAGGTACTGTCTGATATCAAGAGGCTGGGTTCACAGTGGTGTAGGTACTGTCTGATATCAAGAGGCTGGGTTCACAGTGGTGTAGGTACTGTCTGATATCAAGAGGCTGGGTTCACAGTGGTGTAGGTACTGTCTGATATCAAGAGGCTGGGTTCACAGTGGTGTAGGTACTGTCTGATACCAAGAGGCTGGGTTCACAGTGGTGTAGGTACTGTCTGATATCGAGAGGCTGCGTTCACAGTGGTGTAGGTACTGTCTGATATCAAGAGGCTGCGTTCACAGTGGTGTAGGTACTGTCTGATATCAAGAGGCTGGGTTCACAGTGGTGTAGGTACTGTCTGATATCAAGAGGCTGGGTTCACAGTGGTGTAGGTACTGTCTGATATCAAGAGGCTGGGTTCACAGTGGTGTAGGTACTGTCTGATATCAAGAGGCTGGGTTCACAGTGGTGTAGGTACTGTCTGATATCAAGAAGCTGGGTTCACAGTGGTGTAGGTACTGTCTGATATCAAGAGGCTGGGTTCACAGTGGTGTAGGTACTGTCTGATACCAAGAGGCTGGGTTCACAGTGGTGTAGGTACTGTCTGATATCAAGAGGCTGGGTTCACAGTGGTGTAGGTACTGTCTGATATCAAGAAGCTGGGTTCACAGTGGTGTAGGTACTGTCTGATATCAAGAGGCTGGGTTCACAGTGGTGTAGGTACTGTCTGATACCAAGAGGCTGGGTTCACAGTGGTGTAGGTACTGTCTGATATCAAGAAGCTGGGTTCACAGTGGTGTAGGTACTGTCTGATATCAAGAGGCTGGGTTCACAGTGGTGTAGGTACTGTCTGATATCAAGAGGCTGGGTTCACAGTGGTGTAGGTACTGTCTGATATCAAGAGGCTGGGTTCACAGTGGTGTAGGTACTGTCTGATATCAAGAGGCTGGGTTCACAGTGGTGTAGGTACTGTCTGATACCAAGAGGCTGCGTTCACAGTGGTGTAGGTACTGTCTGATACCAAGAGGCTGGGTTCACAGTGGTGTAGGTACTGTCTGATATCAAGAGGCTGGGTTCACAGTGGTGTAGGTACTGTCTGATATCAAGAGGCTGCGTTCACAGTGGTGTAGGTACTGTCTGATACCAAGAGGCTGGGTTCACAGTGGTGTAGGTACTGTCTGATATCAAGAGGCTGGGTTCACAGTGGTGTAGGTACTGTCTGATACCAAGAGGCTGGGTTCACAGTGGTGTAGGTACTGTCTGATACCAAGAGGCTGGGTTCACAGTGGTGTAGGTACTGTCTGATATCAAGAGGCTGGGTTCACAGTGGTGTAGGTACTGTCTGATATCAAGAGGCTGGGTTCACAGTGGTGTAGGTACTGTCTGATATCAAGAGGCTGGGTTCACAGTGGTGTAGGTACTGTCTGATATCAAGAGGCTGGGTTCACAGTGGTGTAGGTACTGTCTGATATCAAGAGGCTGGGTTCACAGTGGTGTAGGTACTGTCTGATATCAAGAGGCTGCGTTCACAGTGGTGTAGGTACTGTCTGATATCAAGAAGCTGCGTTCACAGTGGTGTAGGTACTGTCTGATATCAAGAGGCTGGGTTCACAGTGGTGTAGGTACTGTCTGATATCAAGAGGCTGGGTTCACAGTGGTGTAGGTACTGTCTGATATCAAGAGGCTGGGTTCACAGTGGTGTAGGTACTGTCTGATACCAAGAGGCTGCGTTCACAGTGGTGTAGGTACTGTCTGATATCAAGAGGCTGGGTTCACAGTGGTGTAGGTACTGTCTGATATCAAGAGGCTGGGTTCACAGTGGTGTAGGTACTGTCTGATATCAAGAGGCTGGGTTCACAGTGGTGTAGGTACTGTCTGATACCAAGAGGCTGGGTTCACAGTGGTGTAGGTACTGTCTGATATCAAGAGGCTGGGTTCACAGTGGTGTAGGTACTGTCTGATATCAAGACGCTGGGTTCACAGTGGTGTAGGTACTGTCTGATATCAAGAGGCTGGGTTCACAGTGGTGTAGGTACTGTCTGATACCAAGAGGCTGGGTTCACAGTGGTGTAGGTACTGTCTGATATCAAGAAGCTGGGTTCACAGTGGTGTAGGTACTGTCTGATATCAAGAGGCTGGGTTCACAGTGGTGTAGGTACTGTCTGATATCAAGAGGCTGGGTTCACAGTGGTGTAGGTACTGTCTGATATCAAGAGGCTGGGTTCACAGTGGTGTAGGTACTGTCTGATATCAAGAGGCTGGGTTCACAGTGGTGTAGGTACTGTCTGATACCAAGAGGCTGCGTTCACAGTGGTGTAGGTACTGTCTGATACCAAGAGGCTGGGTTCACAGTGGTGTAGGTACTGTCTGATATCAAGAGGCTGGGTTCACAGTGGTGTAGGTACTGTCTGATATCAAGAGGCTGCGTTCACAGTGGTGTAGGTACTGTCTGATACCAAGAGGCTGGGTTCACAGTGGTGTAGGTACTGTCTGATATCAAGAGGCTGGGTTCACAGTGGTGTAGGTACTGTCTGATACCAAGAGGCTGGGTTCACAGTGGTGTAGGTACTGTCTGATACCAAGAGGCTGGGTTCACAGTGGTGTAGGTACTGTCTGATATCAAGAGGCTGGGTTCACAGTGGTGTAGGTACTGTCTGATATCAAGAGGCTGGGTTCACAGTGGTGTAGGTACTGTCTGATATCAAGAGGCTGGGTTCACAGTGGTGTAGGTACTGTCTGATATCAAGAGGCTGGGTTCACAGTGGTGTAGGTACTGTCTGATATCAAGAGGCTGGGTTCACAGTGGTGTAGGTACTGTCTGATATCAAGAGGCTGCGTTCACAGTGGTGTAGGTACTGTCTGATATCAAGAGGCTGGGTTCACAGTGGTGTAGGTACTGTCTGATACCAAGAGGCTGCGTTCACAGTGGTGTAGGTACTGTCTGATATCAAGAGGCTGGGTTCACAGTGGTGTAGGTACTGTCTGATATCAAGAGGCTGGGTTCACAGTGGTGTAGGTACTGTCTGATATCAAGAAGCTGGGTTCACAGTGGTGTAGGTACTGTCTACAGATTATTAGCACCATGGCTTCATCACAAAACAAGCTGGAGTGGAAAAACTCTGCATCGCAATCATGACAAAACCCTGAGCAGAACCTCAGTGGATAATAAAATGAGGTAGTAGTGGAGATCGAGCTGCAGCGTCTCCTCTCCCCTCCTCTCCTCATTCAGCCATCTTTACTTGAATGAAAAGCTTTTAGTTTATAGAAGAAGAAGATTGTTGGATTTCCCCAGACCCAGACCCTGTTATTGCCATGTAATATTGCGATGTTTTCCTTAATCAGCCTAACGTGCTATATGTGTCACAGCACACACAAACTAAGTTCTAGGTAAAACACAGTTATTTATTGACGTCATTATTTCTAGCAGACTAACCAACGTTAAAGATACAACGGATAGCCTGGACACCTCCCTGTGTCATTATTCTCGGATAGCCTGGATTCATCCCTGTGGGATTATTCTTAGATAGCCTGGATTCCTCCCTCTGGGATTATTCTCAGATAGCCTGGACACCTCCCTGTGTCATTATTCTCAGATAGCCTGGATTCCTCCCTGTGGGATTATTCTCAGATAGTCTGGACACCTCCCTGTGTCATTATTCTCAGATAGCCTGGACACCTCCCTGTGTCATTATTCTCAGATAGCCTGGACACCTCCCTGTGTCATTATACTCAGATAGCCTGGATTCCTCCCTCTGGGATTATTCTCAGATAGCCTGGACACCTCCCTGTGTCATTATTCTCGGATAGCCTGGATTCCTCCCTGTGGGATTATTCTCAGATAATCTGGACACCTCCCTGTGTCATTATTCTCAGATAGCCTGGACACCTCCCTGTGTCATTATTCTCAGATAGCCTGGACACCTCCCTGTGTCATTATACTCAGATAGCCTGGATTCCTCCCTGTGTCATTATTCTCAGATAGCCTGGACACCTCCCTGTGTCATTATTCTCAGATAGCCTCGATTCCTCCCTGTGGGATTATTCTCAGTTAGCCTGGACACCTCCCCGTGTCATTATTCTCAGATAGCCTGGGCACCTCCCTGTGTCATTATTCTCAGATAGCCTGGACACCTCCCTGTGTCATTATTCTCAGATAGCCTGGACACCTCCCTGTGTCATTATTCTCAGATAGCCTGGACACCTCCCTGTGTCATTATTCTCAGATAGCCTGGACACCTCCCTGTGTCATTATTCTCAGTTAGCCTGGATTCCTCCCTGTGTCATTATCCTCAGACAGACTGGATCCCTCCCTGTGTCATTATACTCAGATAGCCTGGATTCCTCCCTGTGTCATTATCCTCAGACAGACTGGATCCCTCCCTGTGTCTCACACCGCTTTCAGCCACCCAAATGGATACCAGCTCCTGGGCTCCCTGACAAATGTCACTTTTATTGCTCTCTCCCTCCAAATTGCCATTCACTAAATGGCGATTGAACCCGAAAGTGTTTCACATCGTCCGACGGGCTAGGTGATCCATCTGCACTCCTCCACTTTTCTCTTTATTTTTGGGGATTAAGGGGGTGTTTTTCGGTTTAAAACTGAAATGGGTTCGCTGGGGACAGGGACAGTCTCACAAATGTAGACAGATAGAGAGAGAGAGAGAGAGCACATGGGGAGAGTGGGAGAAGGCAAAGGAGGACACTGAGCAAGGAAGGGAGAGGACAGAGGGGAACACACACAGAGAGAGAGAGAGAGAGAGAGAGAGAGAGAGAGAGAGAGAGAGAGAGAGAGAGAGAGAGAGAGAGAGAGAGAGAGAGAGAGAGAGAGAGAGAGAGAGAGAGAGAGAGAGAGAGAGAGAGAGAGAGAGAGAGAGAG
Organism: Salvelinus namaycush; assembly: GCF_016432855.1. Taxonomy (NCBI): domain Eukaryota; kingdom Metazoa; phylum Chordata; class Actinopteri; order Salmoniformes; family Salmonidae; genus Salvelinus; species Salvelinus namaycush. The sequence continues at coordinate 42,757 of NW_024058689.1, forward strand.
AGAGAGAGATCAATAGAACAAGTAGAGAGTATGTCTCATAATTAAAGTAGAGGTGAGTGCTGAATCAGTGTTGATTGTGACTGGGAGAGACAATAAAGGCTGTAATCATTCATCTCTCTGCTGCCTTGCAATTACCTGCCCATACATGACCGCCTCGCACCACACACACACACATGACCGCCTCGCACCACATGCACGCACACAGACACACACACACACAGGATCACTGCCTCGCACCGCACACACACCGCCTAGCATTGCACTGCACCACACACAGCCTCGCACCACACACACACACACATGCCGCCTCGCACTGCATGCATGCACACACAAACACACACATCATCTCGCACCGGACACACACAAACACACACTCACACCGCAGTGACAGAGAAGGCAATAATCCATCTCACGTCGCCCCAAAAAACCCTGGCCCAGCAATCTCTCTTTAAAAGAGGGATTCTTCTGTTAATGCATGGTGAAGGAGAGTGGGACATTGGAGAATAATTTACCCCTGGAAAGTATATGGGAAAACAGAAATAAAAAAAGGAAGGAGAGCTAGAGAAGGAGAGAGGCTACAGAAGGAATAGAGATGGAGAGATATAGATGGAGAGATAGAGATGGAGAGATAGAGATGGAGAGATAGAGATGGAGAGATAGAGATGGAGAGATAGAGATGGAGAGAGGTTACAGAAGGATAGAGATGGATAGATAGATATGGAGAGAAAGAGATGGAGAGATATAGATGGAGAGAAAGAGATGGAGAGATATAGATGGAGAGATATAGATGGAGAGAGGCTACAGAAAGAGAAATAGAGGAGAGAGGCTACATAAGGATAGAGATGGAGAGATAGAGATAGAGAGATAGATATGGAGAGAAAGAGATGGAGAGAAAGAGATGGAGAGAAAGAGATGTAGAGATATAGATGGAGAGAAAGAGATGGAGAGAGGCTACAGAAGGAGATATAGAGATGGAGAGAGAGAGGCTGCAGAAGGAGAGATAGAGATGGACAGAGGCTACAGAAGGAGAGGTATAGATGGAGAGAGGCTACAGAAGGAGAGGTAGAGATGGAGAGAGGCTACAGAAGGAGAGATAGAGATGGAGAGAGAGGGAGGCTGCAGAAGGAGAGGTAGAGATGGAGAGAGGCTACAGAAGGAGAGATAGAGATGGAGAGAGAGGGAGGCTGCAGAAGGAGAGATAGAGATGGAGAGAAAGAGAGGCTACAGAAGGAGAGATAGAGATGGAGAGAAAGAGAGGCTACAGAAGGAGAGATAGAGATGGAGAGAAAGAGAGGCTACAGAAGGAGATATAGAGATGGAGAGAAAGGGAGGCTGCAGAAGGAGATAGAGATGGAGAGAAAGAGAGGCTACAGAAGGAGATATAGAGATGGAGAGAGAGAGAGGCTACAGAAGGAGAGATAGAGATGGAGAGAAAGAGAGGCTACAGAAGGAGATATAGAGATGGAGAGAGAGAGAGGCTACAGAAGGAGATATAGAGATGGAGAGAGGCTACATGGGGTTTGAATGAGGTAACTGTGATTTACAGAGTAGTGCATCCATTTAGCAGGCTATGGCTCCGGGTCAGGTAAGAGAGGACAGTAGAAAGGGCCATTGTTACTCCTGCTGCTTTTCTAGTTCTTTGTTTCTAATTTATAGGCTGTGCTCAGCGTCCCAAATGTCACCCTATTCCCTTTATAGTGCACTACTTCTGACCAGGACCCATAGGTTAGTGCACAACTTTTGACCAGGGCCCATAGGTTAGTGCACAACTTTTGACCAGGGCCCATAGGTTAGTGCACAACTTTTGACCAGGGCCCATAGGTTAGTGCACAACTTTTGACCAGGGCCCATAGGTTAGTGCACAACTTTTGACCAGGGCCCATAGGGTAGTGCACAACTTTTGACCAGGGCCCATAGGGTAGTGTGCTATATTAAATGCAGGGTGCCATTTGGGATGCAGCCTGTGTCTTATTACCATGGACACGACCTTTCACCTCTATGGCCTGGTTAATATACAAAGCATCTGAAGCCTGTAAACAGACCACACACAAACATATACACACACACACACATGCACTCACACACACAAACACACACACCGCCATACCCTTCTGCCTTAATGTCCGTTCACTCTGAATTACCTGAGAGTGAGAAACAGCTGCCTGCCTTAATGTCTGTCAAAATAGACCTTTCATCCAGTGTCCATCCACCTGCTAATGCTCTCTTCCATCATCACACACACACACACACACACACACACACATACACACACACACACACACACACACACACACACACACACACACACACACACACACACACACACACACACACACACACACACACACTCTCTCTTTCATCTTTCATCATATCCTCTAACATCTCTCAGGAAGCATGTCTCTGACAGAAGCATTTAGACTAAATGTTCTCTCCAATACATCAGACGCTGCAACAAACAGCAGAGTGGATGAGTGCTGTTTCAGGTTGAAAGCCCAGCAGCACTAAAGCCAAAAAGCCATTTTTAGCAGGGCCAATAAGATAGGCTAATGCAGGGCCAATAAGACAGGCTAATGCAGGGCCAATAAGACAGGCTAATGCAGGGCCAATAAGACAGGTTAATGCAGGGCTAATAAGACAGGCTAATGCAGGGCCAATAAGACAGGCTAATGCAGGGCCAATAAGACAGGTTAATGCAGGGCCAATAAGACAGGCTAATGCAGGGCCAATAAGACAGGTTAATGAAGGGCCAATAAGACAGGCTAACGCAGGGCCAATAAGACAGGCTAATGCAGGGCCAATAAGACAGGCTAACGTAGGGCCAATAAGACAGGCTAACACAGGGTCAATAAGACAGGCTAACGCTTGGTCAATAAGACAGGCTAATGCAGGGCCAATAAGACAGGCTAACGCAGGGCCAATAAGACAGGCTAATGCAGGGCCATTAAGACAGGCTAATGCAGGGCCAATAAGACAGGCTAATGCAGGGCCATTAAGACATACTAATGCAGGGCCATTAAGACATACTAATGCAGGGCCAATAAGACATACTAATGCAGGGCCAATAAGACAGGCTAACGCAGGGCCAATAAGACAGACTAATGCAGGGCCAATAAGACAGGCTAATGCAGGGCCATTAAGACAGACTAATGCAGTGCCAATAAGACAGGCTAATGCAGGGCCATTTAGACATAATAATGCAGGGCCATTAAGACATACTAATGCAGGGACAATAAGACAAGCTAATGCAAGGCCAATAAGACAGGCTAATGCAGGGCCAATAAGACAGGCTAATGCAGGGCCAATAGGACAGGCTAATGCAGGGCCAATAAGACAGGCTAATGCAGGGCCAATAAGACAAGCTAACGCAGGGCCAATAAGACAGACCAACGCTTGGTCAATAAGACAGGTTAATGCAGGGCCAATAAGACAGGTTAATGCAGGGCCAATAAGACAGGCTAACGCAGGGCCAATAAGACAGACTAATGCAGGGCCAATAAGACATGCTAATGCAGGGCCAATAAGACAGGTTAATGCAGGGCCAATAAGACAGGCTAATGCAGGGCCAATAAGACAAGCTAATGCAGGGCCAATAAGACAGACTAATGCAGGGCCAATAAGACAGGCTAATGCAGGGCCAATAGGACAGGCTAATGCAGGGCCAATAAGACAGGCTAATGTAGGGCCAATAAGACAGGCTAATGCAGGGCCAATAAGACAGGCTAATGCAGGGCCAATAAGACAGACTAATGCAGGGCCAATAAGACAGGCTAATGCAGGGCCAATAAGACAGGCTAACGCAGGGCCAATAAGACAGGCTAATGCAGGGCCATTAAGACAGGCTAATGCAGGGCCATTAAGACATACTAATGCAGGGCCATTAAGACATACTAATGCAGGGCCAATAAGACATACTAATGCAGGGCCAATAAGACAGGCTAACGCAGGGCCAATAAGACAGACTAATGCAGGGCCAATAAGACAGGCTAATGCAGGGCCATTAAGACAGACTAATGCAGTGCCAATAAGACAGGCTAATGCAGGGCCATTTAGACATACTAATGCAGGGCCATTAAGACATACTAATGCAGGGACAATAAGACAAGCTAATGCAGGGCCAATAAGACAGGCTAATGCAGGGCCAATAAGACAGGCTAATGCAGGGCCAATAGGACAGGCTAATGCAGGGCCAATAAGACAGGCTAATGCAGGGCCAATAAGACAAGCTAACGCAGGGCCAATAAGACAGACTAACGCTTGGTCAATAAGACAGGTTAATGCAGGGCCAATAAGACAGGTTAATGCAGGGCCAATAAGACAGGCTAACGCAGGGCCAATAAGACAGACTAATGCAGGGCCAATAAGACATGCTAATGCAGGGCCAATAAGACAGGTTAATGCAGGGCCAATAAGACAGGCTAATGCAGGGCCAATAAGACAAGCTAATGCAGGGCCAATAAGACAGACTAATGCAGGGCCAATAAGACAGGCTAATGCAGGGCCAATAGGACAGGCTAATGCAGGGCCAATAAGACAGGCTAATGTAGGGCCAATAAGACAGGCTAATGCAGGGCCAATAAGACAGGCTAATGCAGGGCCAATAAGACAGACTAATGCAGGGCCAATAAGACAGGCTAATGCAGGGCCAATAAGACAGGCTAACGCAGGGCCAATAAGACAAGCTAACGCAGGGTCAATAAGACAGGCTAATGCAGGGCCAATAAGACAGGCTAACGCAGGGCCAATAAGACAAGTTAACGCAGGGCCAATAAGACAGGCTAATGCAGGGCCAATAAGACAGACTAATGCAGGGCCAATAAGACAGGCTAACGCAGGGCCAATAAGACAGACTAATGCAGGGCCAATAAGACAGGCTAATGCAGGGCCAATAGGACAGGCTAATGCAGGGCCAATAAGACAGGCTAATGCAGGGCCAATAAGACAGGCTAATGCAGGGCCAATAAGACAGGCTAATGCAGGGCCAATAAACAGACTAATGCAGGGCCAATAAGACAGGCTAATGCAGGGCCAATAAGACAGGCTAATGCAGGGCCAATAAGACAGGCTAATGCAGGGCCAATAAGACAGGCTAATGTGTGTAGTGTGATTTTAATTCATCTGATTTATTGACTGAATTAAAATGCTGGTCTGGACGATGGACATGAAAAGGGAAGATTAGTTATTTTTTAGTTCCTTCCGTATCATGAATAATGGTGTGTGTGTGTGTGTGTGTGTGTGTCTTCGTACGTGTGCTTCTTTAAATAAGGTAATTCAGGGCTTTCTCTCTCTCTCCAGCTGCTGGCTGGCAGGCAGACAGGAAAGCCCCGGGCGTTATTGTTGTTCAATCAGCTTGTATTCAAGACCTGAGAGTTAAAAAAGAAGAGCGTTATAGATGGATAGACATTTCAGTGGGGTTTTATTTGATGTCTGGAGGCTGAGGCCAATGACATGGTCCTAGTTCATTTACTAGATACATTAACAGACTGAGAACACAAACGGTGCGTCCCAAATTACACCCTTTTCCTATATAGTTCCTTACTTTTTACCGGGGCCCTAACTAATGCACTATATTGGGTCAGTTTAACTTATGTACTGTCTGAAGTCCTAAATATCTGTGAAGAAGTGGTACATGGCAATCTTATTATCAAAAGGTATAAATGACCCTCTGATTCTCAGGAACACATATGATTACTATCTACTAATACCACATACAAAAGTCACTTTATTAAGGTAATGATGCCGTCCCCAGTCTAACTGTATTAAAACAGTAATGATGCCTCCCCCAGTCTAACTGTATTAAAACAGTAACGATGCCTTCCCCCAGTCTAACTTTATTAAAACAGTAATGATGCCTCCCCCAGTCTAACTTTATTAAAACAGTAATGATGCCTTCCCCCAGTCTAACTGTATTAAAACAGTAACGATGCCTTCCCCCAGTCTAACTGTATTAAAACAGTAATGATGCCTCCCCCAGTCTAACTTTATTAAAACAGTAATGATGCCTCCCCCAGTCTAACTTTATTAAAACAGTAATGATGCCTTCCCCCAGTCTAACTGTATTAAAACAGTAACGATGCCTTCCCCCAGTCTAACTGTATTAAAACAGTAACGATGCCTTCCCCCAGTCTAACTGTATTAAAACAGTAATGATGCCTCCCCCAGTCTAACTTTATTAAAACAGTAATGATGCCTTCCCCCAGTATAACTTTATTAAAACAGTAATGATGCCTCCCCCAGTATAACTGTATTAAAACAGTAATGATGCCTCCCCCAGTCTAACTTTATTAAAACAGTAATGATGCCTCCCTCCAGTCTAACTGTATTAAAACAGTAACGATGCCTTCCCCCAGTCTAACTTTATTAAAACAGTAATGATGCCTCCCCCAGTCTAACTGTATTAAAACAGTAATGATGCCTTCCCCCAGTCTAACTTTATTAAAACAGTAATGATGCCTCCCCCAGTATAACTGTATTAAAACAGTAATGATGCCTCCCCAGTCTAACTTTATTAAAACAGTAATGATGCCTCCCCCAGTATAACTGTATTAAAACAGTAATGATGCCTCCCCCAGTATAACTTTATTAAAACAGTAATGATGCCTTCCCCCAGTCTAACTTTATTAAAACAGTAATGATGCCTTCCCCCAGTCTAACTTTATTAAAACAGTAATGATGCCTTCCCCCAGTCTAACTTTATTAAAACAGTAACGATGCCTCCCCCCAGTATAACTGTATTAAAACAATAATGATGCC
>NW_024058690.1:0-49469 GCF_016432855.1 Salvelinus namaycush
ATTATTACTGAGTTACTACAGTGTATTAAACAACATGGCAGTATGTTATATTATTACTGAGTTACTACAGTGTATTAAACATGGCAGTATGTTATATTATTACTGAGTTACTACAGTGTATTAAACAACATGGCAGTATGTTATATTATTACTGAGTTACTACAGTGTAGTAAACATGGCAGTATGTTATATTATTACTGAGTTACTACAGTGTATTAAACAACATGGCAGTATGTTATATTATTACTGAGTTACTACAGTGTAGTAAACAACATGGCAGTATGTTATATTATTACTGAGTTACTACAGTGTATTAAACATGGCAGTATGTTATATTACTGAGTTACTACAGTGTATTAAACAACATGGCAGTATGTTATATTATTACTGAGTTACTACAGTGTATTAAACAACATGGCAGTATGTTATATTATTACTGAGTTACTACAGTGTATTAAACAACATGGCAGTATGTTATATTATTACTGAGTTACTACAGTGTATTAAACAACATGGCAGTATGTTATATTATTACTGAGTTACTACAGTGTATTAAAACAACATGGCAGTATGTTATATTATTATGAGTTACTACCATGTAGTAAACATGGCAGTATGTTATATTATTGCTGAGTTACTACAGTGTATTCAACATGGCAGTATGTTCTATTATTACTGAGTTACTACAGTGTAGTAAACATGGCAGTATGTCTATGTTACTGAGTTACTACAGTGTAGTAAACAACATGGCAGTATGTTATATTATTACTGAGTTACTACAGTGTAGTAAACAACATGGCAGTATGTCATATTACTGAGTTACTACAGTGTATTAAACATGGCAGTATGTTATTACTGAGTTACTACAGTGTATCAAACAACATGGCAGTATGTTATATTATTACTGAGTTACTACAGTGTATTAAACAACATGGCAGTATGTTATATTATTACTGAGTTACTACAGTGTAGTAAACAACATGGCAGTATGTTATATTATTACTGAGTTACTACAGTGTAGTAAACATGGCAGTATGTTATATTATTACTGAGTATTAAACATGGCAGTATGTTATATTGTGTTCTCTCTGTAGTAGATTGGTTCTGATTGGCTGTCTGTGTGGGTTCTCTGTAGTATGTTGGTTCTGATTGGCTGTCTGTGTTCTGTTTGGTCAGGTGACGTCGTTCAGCACCCCTCCCACCCCGGAGAGGAACCGCCCCTCGTTCTTCTCCCCTTCTCTCCGTCGGAAGGTCCCCAGGAACCGTATCACTGAGATGAAGAAGAGTCATTCAGCCAACGACAGTGAAGAGTTCTTCAGGGAAGAGGATGACGAGGGTAACAACATTTTGTACCCAAACACCACGTGTTGTGTAGGATGTGAAGAGTGTGTAGAACCTGGATGTGTTGGAGAGAGAGAGAGAGAGTGTGTAACCTGGATGTGTTGGAGAGAGAGAGAGAGTGTGTGTAACCTGGATGTGTTGGAGAGAGAGAGAGAGAGTGTGTAACCTGGATGTGTTGGAGAGAGAGAGAGTGTAGAACCTGGATGTGTTGAGAGAGAGAGTGTGTAACCTGGATGTGTTGGAGAGAGAGAGAGAGAGAGTGTGTAACCTGGATGTGTTGAGGAGAGAGTATAACCTGGATGTGTTGGAGAGAGTGTGTAACCTGGATGTGTTGAGAGAGAGTGTATAACCTGGATGCGTTGAGGAGAGAGAGTGTATAACCTGGATGTGTTGAAGAGAGAGTGTATAACCTGGATGTGTTGAAGAGAGAGTGTATAACCTGGATGTGTTGAAGAGAGAGAGTGTATAACCTGGATGTGTTGAGGAGAGAGAGAGTGTATAACCTGGATGTGTTGAGGAGAGAGAGAGTGTATAACCTGGATGTGTTGAGAGAGAGAGTGTGTATAACCTGGATGTGTTGAAGAGAGAGAGTGTAGAACCTGGATGTGTTGAGAGAGAGAGAGTGTATAACCTGGATGTGTTGAGAGACAGTGTGTGTAGAACCTGGATGTGTTGAAGAGAGAGAGTGTAGAACCTGGATGTGTTGAGAGAGAATGTATAACCTGGATGTGTTGAAGAGAGAGAATGTATAACCTGGATGTGTTGAAGAGAGAGAGTGTATAACCTGGATGTGTTGAAGAGAGAGAGTGTATAACCTGGATGTGTTGAAGAGAGAGTGTGTATAACCTGGATGTGTTGAAGAGAGAGAGTGTAGAACCTGGATGTGTTGAGAGAGAGAGAGTGTATAACCTGGATGTGTTGAGAGACAGTGTGTGTAGAACCTGGATGTGTTGAAGAGAGAGAGAGAGTGTGTAACCTGGATGTGTTGAAGAGAGAGAGTGTGTAACCTGGATGTGTTGAGGAGAGAGAGTATAACCTGGATGTGTTGAGGAGAGAGAGTGTAGAACCTGGATGTGTTGGAGAGAGTGTAACCTATAACCTGGATCATGTGACCCCATACAGACCTGTGTAACCAGTCCAACCTGCGGTCTCGCTCCCTGTCGGGTACAGGTCGGTCCCTGGTGGGATCTTGGCTCAAACTGAACCGTACGGAGGACTACTTCCTGCTTTACTCCCACCTGACCTACGTCACCCTGCCGCTGCATCGCATCACCTCAGGTCAAGACCCTCACACCATCAGTCCTAAATGGTTCACTATTCCCTATCACCTCAGGTCAAGACCCACACACTATCAGTCCTAAATGGTTCACTATCACCTCAGGTCAAGACCCACACACCATCAGTCCTAAATGGTTCACTATCACCTCAGGTCAAGACCCACACACCATCAGTCCTAAATGGTTCCCTATTCCCTATCACCTCAGGTCAAGACCCACACACCATCAATCCTAAATGGTTCTCTATTCCCTATCACCTCAGGTCAAGACCCACACACCATCAGTCCTAAATGGTTCCCTATTCCCTATCATCTCAGGTCAAGACCCACACACCATCAGTCCTAAATGGTTCCCTATTCCCTCAGGTCAAGATCCACACACCATCAGTCCTAAATGGTTCCCTATTCCCTATCATCTCAGGTCAAGACCCACACACCATCAGTCCTAAATGGTTCACTATTCCCTATCACCTCAGGTCAAGACCCACACACCATCAGTCCTAAATGGTTCACTATCACCTCAGGTCAAGACCCACACACCATCAGTCCTAAATGGTTCCCTATTCCCTATCATCTCAGGTCAAGACCCACACACCATCAGTCCTAAATGGTTCACTATTCCCTATCACCTCAGGTCAAGACCCACACACCATCAGTCCTAAATGGTTCACTATTCCCTATCACCTCAGGTCAAGACCCACACACCATCAGTCCTAAATGGTTCACTATCACCTCAGGTCAAGACCCACACACCATCAGTCCTAAATGGTTCCCTATTCCCTATCACCTCAGGTCAAGACCCACACACCATCAGTCCTAAATGGTTCTCTATTCCCTATCACCTCAGGTCAAGACCCACACACCCTCAGTCCTAAATGGTTCACTATTCCTTATCACCTCAGGTCAAGACCCACACACCCTCAGTCCTAAATGGTTCACTATTCCCTATCACCTCAGGTCAAGACCCACACACCATCAGTCCTAAATGGTTCACTATCACCTCAGGTCAAGACCCACACACCATCAGTCCTAAATGGTTCACTATTCCCTATCACCTCAGGTCAAGACCCACACACCATCAGTCCTAAATGGTTCCCTATTCCCTATCATCTCAGGTCAAGACCCACACACCATCAGTCCTAAATGGTTCACTATTCCCTATCACCTCAGGTCAAGACCCACACACCATCAGTCCTAAATGGTTCACTATCACCTCAGGTCAAGACCCACACACCATCAGTCCTAAATGGTTCCCTATTCCCTATCACCTCAGGTCAAGACCCACACACCATCAGTCCTAAATGGTTCTCTATTCCCTATCACCTCAGGTCAAGACCCACACACCCTCAGTCCTAAATGGTTCACTATTCCCTATCACCTCAGGTCAAGACCCACACACCATCACCTCAGGTCAAGACCCACACACCATCAGTCCTAAATGGTTCACTATTCCCTATCACCTCAGGTCAAGACCCACACACCATCAGTCCTAAATGGTTCCCTATTCCCTATCATCTCAGGTCAAGACCCACACACCATCAGTCCTAAATGGTTCACTATTCCCTATCACCTCAGGTCAAGACCCACACACCATCAGTCCTAAATGGTTCACTATTCCCTATCACCTCAGGTCAAGACCCACACACCATCAGTCCTAAATGGTTCCCTATTCCCTATCATCTCAGGTCAAGACCCACACACCATCAGTCCTAAATGGTTCACTATTCCCTATCACCTCAGGTCAAGACCCACACACCATCAGTCCTAAATGGTTCACTATCACCTCAGGTCAAGACCCACACACCATCAGTCCTAAATGGTTCCCTATTCCCTATCACCTCAGGTCAAGACCCACACACCATCAGTCCTAAATGGTTCTCTATTCCCTATCACCTCAGGTCAAGACCCACACACCCTCAGTCCTAAATGGTTCACTATTCCCTATCACCTCAGGTCAAGACCCACACACCATCACCTCAGGTCAAGACCCACACACCATCAGTCCTAAATGGTTCACTATTCCCTATCACCTCAGGTCAAGACCCACACACCATCAGTCCTAAATGGTTCCCTATTCCCTATCATCTCAGGTCAAGACCCACACACCATCAGTCCTAAATGGTTCACTATTCCCTATCACCTCAGGTCAAGACCCACACACCATCAGTCCTAAATGGTTCACTATTCCCTATCACCTCAGGTCAAGACCCACACACCATCAGTCCTAAATGGTTCCCTATTCCCTATCATCTCAGGTCAAGACCCACACACCATCAGTCCTAAATGGTTCCCTATTCCCCATTAGTCACATGCACAGGGTTGCAGATGTATACTGAACAAAGATTTAACTGAGTTACAGGTCATAGAAAGAAATCAGGTCAATTGAAATAAATTGATTATGCCCTAATCTATGGATTTCACATGACTGGGCAGGGGTGGAGCCATGGGTGGACCAGGCCTAGCCAATCAGAATGAGTTTTTCCCCACAAAAGGGCTTTATTACAGACAGAAATACTCCTCAGCACCCCACCCCCCCCCTACCTCAGACGGTCCCGCTGGTGAAGAACCCGGATGTGGAGGTCACATGTGGTCTGGGGTTGAGAGTCCGGTTGGACGTACTGCCAAATTTTAGTGGGCTTTTATTGTCCCCAGCACAAGGTGCACCTGTGTAATGGTCATGCTGTTTAATCATCTTCTTGATATGCCACACCTGTCAGGTGGATTATCTTGGCAAAGGAGAAATGCTCACAAACAGGGATGTAAACAAAGTTGTGCACAAAATGTGAGAGAAATAATCTTTTTGTGGAACATTTCTGGGATCTTTAATTTCAGCAGATGAACCATGGAGACTGACACTTCACATGTTGTCTGTATTTGTGTTCAGTGTAAATCCCATTTCCAGATGAAACATGGAGACCGACACTTTACATGTTGTGTTTCTATTTTAGTATATTTATAACTGTAACAATGGTAAATGTCCATTGGGGGGAGGGTAAATGTCCATTGGGGGGGTCGAGTGTGTCGGAGGTGAGATGGAGAGGGTTGAGTGTGTCAGAGAGGAAGGAGGTGTGGTCTTTGACTAGTCTCTCTAAGCACTTCGTGATGAAGGAAGTGAGTGCTACTGGTCAGTAGTCATGTGGGGGAAGGGTAAATGTCCATTGGAGGGGTGGAGCGTGTCTCATGAGGAAGTGAGTGTTACTGGTCAGTAGTCATGTGGAGAGGGTTGAGTGTGTCAGGGAGGAAGGAGGTGATGTGGTCTTTGACTAGTCTCATGAGGAAGTGAGTGTTACTGGTCAGTAGTTATTCAGTTCACTCCCTTTCTTTGGCAGCGGGACGATAGTGGCCATCTTGAAGCAGGTGGGGACAGCAGCCTGAGCTAGAGGGAGATTAAACATGTCAGAAAACACAACAGCCAGCTGGTCTGCCCATGCTCTGAGGGCACGGCTAGGGTCCTCTAATCTAGATTCTTTACACTTTCTAGAGAATAGGGAGCCATTATGGACCTACCCTGTCGTGTAAATGACAGTACTGACTGCTCATTTATTTTGATGTAAACTACTGACTGATTCTGTTGTCTGTCATCAGATATCCTGGAGGTGAGACAGAAGCCCATCCTGATGACATAGCAGATCAGAGCTCCAGTCCTCCTAACTGCCCCAGAGCCTCCCTACTAAGTGCCTTCCTGCATCAGGCCCTGACTGACACCACTACAACCCAGTGGTGACATGGAAAACTACCACCATCTGGTGGTGACATGGAGGAATTACAGCAACATTACCATGGTGGTGAGGTGGAGGAATTACAGCAACACTACCACCATCTGGTGGTGACATGGAGGAATTACAGCAACACTACCACCATCTGGTGGTGAGGTGGAGGAATTACAGCAACATTACCACCATCTGGTGGTGAGGTGGAGGAATTACAGCAACATTACCACCATCTGGCGGTGACGTGGAAGAATTACAGCAACACTACTACCATCTGGTGGTGACATGGAGGAATTACAGCAACACTACCACCATCTGGTGGTGACATGGAGGAATTACAGCAACACTACCACCATCTGGTGGTGACATGGAGGAATTACAGCAACATTACCATGGTGGTGAGGTGGAGGAATTACAGCAACACTACCACCATCTGGTGGTGACATGGAGGAATTACAGCAACACTACCACCATCTGGTGGTGAGGTGGAGGAATTACAGCAACATTACCACCATCTGGTGGTGAGGTGGAGGAATTACAGCAACATTACCACCATCTGGCGGTGACGTGGAAGAATTACAGCAACACTACCACCATCTGGTGGTGACATGGAGGAATTACAGCAACACTACCACCATCTGGTGGTGACATGGAGGAATTACAGCAACACTCCCATCTGGTGGCGAGACAGAGAACTACAACCAAAGCTGGAGTCAATGGCAAGAGATGACTATAAAAAAACTTTGGAACAATGAAAACCAGCCAATCAAAAAGTGCCTCTTCCCTCTCATGTTCCTGCTCGATGAGGATTCGCTGGTGGGTGCGAGGCGGTCGCCAGGGAAACGGGCATAGCAACACACGATCGTGAAGTGCCATTGGCTGAACTCTTGACCTGGAACTAAAATGATTTAGAATGTCTCTGGACAAATCTAAAATGGAACTCTATTCCCAGTTTAGTGCCCTAACTTTGGCCTTAGCCCTATGTGGACTCTGACCTAAAGTAGTGCTCTATAAAGGGAATAGGGTGCCATTTTGGACGACGTCTCTGTTTTCTTGTAAATATCCTGCTGCTTAACTAGTCACTGATAAGCCTTTAGGAAAAGTTACGCTTCTTCTGACGGAACATAAAGCTCCCTGTCTGTTTTGTCGCTGCGTGTTTGTGTTTCTATCTGCGAGGCTCACTGTGTAGCGGGGAACGTTAACGGGAGAGTGCGTCTACAACGTTATCTGTGGTCTTCAGTCACTCAGCACACCACTGGCACAAAGGATGTTACTCTGAGACCAAAATGTCCCCGTGTTCCCTGTAGTATCCAGGGCTGTAGTATCCAGGGCTGTAGTATCCAGGGAATAGGTTTCCATCAGGCACATGGTCTGGGGAATCTTTAACTCTACAGTTTAACGTGACTAACTGTCAACCGGGAACTGAAATTATCATCCATATAAAATAAACGACTTGGAAATTCACACCCCACATGTATGAAAGACTGGAGAAAAAGGAGGATTTCCCTCAGCACTGGAACAACAGGGGTGAATATAGAAGCACAGGACCTGCTGATACTCAGTTTTAGTAGCCGTAGATACTAAAACCCTGTTTCTATCTGGTCTCGTCCCCAGGCTGCCGTTGCGTAGAGCCTGGTAACTGTGGAACTGTCTGCAACTAAGGGGGTGTGGATTTACTGAGTTGACATGCTAATCAATTCAAATTCTGGAGCGAATCACATGACTGTGAGGCGTGGGTCTAAATCGAGGAGGAGGAGCGAGCCTGGGATAGTTGTATTTATGGAAGCCCATTCCTGTCACCCAAAATACAATTAAATGTCGATACTGCGTCAACATTTTGACAGAACAGATACACTACATGAACAAAAGTATGTGGACACCTGGTCGTTGAACATCTCATTTCAAAATCATGGGCATTAATATGGAGTTGGGCTTCTGGGAAGGGTTTCCACTAGATGTTGGAACATTGCTGCTATAACAGCCTCCACTCTTCTGGGAAGGCTTTCCACTAGATGTTGGAACATTGCTGCTATAACAGCCTCCACTCTTCTGGGAAGGCTTTCCACTAGATGTTGGAACATTGCTGCTATAACAGCCTCCACTCTTCTGGGAAGGCTTTCCACTAGATGTTGGAACATTGCTGCTATAACAGCCTCCACTCTTCTGGGAAGGCTTTCCACTAGATGTTGGAACATTGCTGCTATAACAGCCTCCACTCTTCTGGGAAGGCTTTCCACTAGATGTTGGAACATTGCTGCTATAACAGCCTCCACTCTTCTGGGAAGGCTTTCCACTAGATGTTGGAACATTGCTGCTATAACAGCCTCCACTCTTCTGGGAAGGCTTTCCACTAGATGTTGGAACATTGCTGCTATAACAGCCTCCACTCTTCTGGGAAGGCTTTCCACTAGATGTTGGAACATTGCTGCTATAACAGCCTCCACTCTTCTGGGAAGGCTTTCCACTAGATGTTGGAACATTGCTGCTATAACAGCCTCCACTCTTCTGGGAAGGCTTTCCGCTAGATGTTGGAACATTGCTGCTATAACAGCCTCCACTCTTCTGGGAAGGCTTTCCGCTAGATGTTGGAACATTGCTGCTATAACAGCCTCCACTCTTCTGGGAAGGCTTTCCGCTAGATGTTGGAACATTGCTGCTATAACAGCCTCCACTCTTCTGGGAAGGCTTTCCGCTAGATGTTGGAACATTGCTGCTATAACAGCCTCCACTCTTCTGGGAAGGCTTTCCGCTAGATGTTGGAACATTGCTGCTATAACAGCCTCCACTCTTCTGGGAAGGCGTTCCACTAGATGTTGGAACATTGCTGCTATAACAGCCTCCACTCTTTTGGGAAGGCGTTCCACTAGATGTTGGAACATTGCTGCAGGGACTTGCTTCCATTCAGCCACAAGAGCATTAGTGAGGTCGGGCACTGATGTTGGACGATTAGGCCTGGCTCGCAGTCAGTGTTCCAATTCATCCCAAAGGTGTTCGATGGGGTTGAGGACAGGGCTCTGTGCAGGCCAGTCAAGTTCTTCCACACCGATCTCGACAAACCACTTTTGTATGGACCTCTCTTTGTGCACAGCGGAATTGTCATGTTGAAACAGGAAAGGGCCTTGCCCGAACTGCTTCCAGAGGCAGTTTGGAACTCGTTGCAACCGAAGACAGATGATTCGTATGAGGTACGGGCTTCAGCACACGGCGGTCCCGTTCTGTGGCCTACCACTTCACGGCTGAGCCGTTGTTGCTCCTAGACGTTTCCACTTCACAATAACAACACTTACAGTTGACCGGGGGCAGCTCTAACAGTTGACCGGGGGCAGCTCTAACAGTTGACCGGGGCAGCTCTAGCAGGGCAGAAATTTGACAAACTGACTTGTTGGAAAGGTGACATCCTATGAAGGTGGCACATTGAAAGTCACTGAGCTCTTCAATAGGGGCCATTCTACTGCCAATGTTTGTCTATGGAGATTGCATGGCTGTGTGCTCGATTTTATACATCTGTCAGCGACGGGTGTGGCTGAAATAACCAAATCCACTGATTTGAAGGGGTGTCCACATACTTTTGTGTATATACATACTCTGTGTTTCTTCATTTGTAGCATTATGTGGTGATTTCTATCTATCCACGTTGCAGAGTCCATTGCTGAACTGGCATTTGCCCCAACACTTTATATTGTTTAATAAAATAATTGACACAAAAGCATTGAAAAGAGGGACAAAGTACTATTAAGACTGATTCGCCTCATGACTTGTCAACTCGGGCTTCAGTCTGACCAACTGTAGCCTACTGATAACCACAGCTGCCTACTGATAACAACCACAGCTGGTCTAGAGTAGCCTACTGATAACAACCACAGCTGGCCTAGAGTAGCCTACTGATAACAACCACAGCTGGTCTAGAGTAGCCTGATAACCACAGCTGGTCTAGAGTAGCCTACTGATAACAACCACAGCTGGTCTAGAGTAGCCTACTGATAACAACCACAGCTGGTCTAGAGTAGCCTACTGATAACAACCACAGCTGGTCTAGAGTAGCCTACTGATAACAACCACAGCTGGCCTAGAGTAGTCTACTGATAACAACCACAGCTGGTCTAGAGTAGCCTACTGATAACAACCACAGCTGGTCTAGAGTAGCCTACTGATAACAACCACAGCTGGTCTAGAGTAGCCTACTGATAACAACCACAGCTGGCCCAGAGTAGCCTACTGATAACAACCACAGCTGGTCTAGAGTAGCCTACTGATAACAACCACAGCTGGCCTAGAGTAGCCTACTGATAACAACCACAGCTGGTCTAGAGTAGCCTACTGATAACAACCACAGCTGGTCTAGAGTAGCCTACTGATAACAACCACAGCTGGTCTAGAGTAGTCTACTGATAACAACCACAACTGGTCTAGAGTAGCCTACTGATAACAACCACAGCTGGTCTAGAGTAGCCTACTGATAACAACCACAGCTGGTCTAGAGTAGCCTACTGATAACAACCACAGCTGGTCTAGAGTAGTCTACTGATAACAACCACAGCTGGTCTAGAGTAGCCTACTGATAACAACCACAGCTGGTCTAGAGTAGCCTACTGATAACAACCACAGCTGGCCCAGAGTAGTCTACTGATAACAACCACAGCTGGCCTAGAGTAGTCTACTGATAACAACCACAGCTGGCCTAGAGTAGCCTGATAACCACAGCTGGTCTAGAGTAGTCTACTGATAACAACCACAGCTGGTCTAGAGTAGCCTACTGATAACAACCACAGCTGGTCTAGAGTAGCCTACTGATAACAACCACAGCTGGTCTAGAGTAGTCTACTGATAACAACCACAGCTGGTCTAGAGTAGCCTACTGATAACAACCACAGCTGGTCTAGAGTAGCCTACTGATAACAACCACAGCTGGCCTAGAGTAGCCTACTGATAACAACCACAGCTGGTCTAGAGTAGCCTACTGATAACAACCACAGCTGGTCTAGAGTAGCCTACTGATAACAACCACAGCTGGTCTAGAGTAGCCTACTGATAACAACCACAGCTGGCCTAGAGTAGTCTACTGATAACAACCACAGCTGGTCTAGAGTAGCCTACTGATAACAACCACAGCTGGTCTAGAGTAGCCTACTGATAACAACCACAGCTGGCCTAGAGTAGTCTACTGATAACAACCACAGCTGGTCTAGAGTAGCCTACTGATAACAACCACAGCTGGTCTAGAGTAGCCTACTGATAACAACCACAGCTGGTCTAGAGTAGCCTACTGATAACAACCACAGCTGGTCTAGAGTAGTCTACTGATAACAACCACAGCTGGTCTAGAGTAGCCTACTGATAACAACCACAGCTGGTCTAGAGTAGCCTACTGATAACAACCACAGCTGGTCTAGAGTAGTCTACTGATAACAACCACAGCTGGTCTAGAGTAGCCTACTGATAACAACCACAGCTGGCCTAGAGTAGCCTACTGATAACAACCACAGCTGGTCTAGAGTAGCCTACTGATAACAACCACAGCTGGTCTAGAGTAGCCTACTGATAACAACCACAGCTGGCCTAGAGTAGTCTACTGATAACAACCACAGCTGGTCTAGAGTAGCCTACTGATAACAACCACAGCTGGTCTAGAGTAGCCTACTGATAACAACCACAGCTGGTCTAGAGTAGCCTACTGATAACAACCACAGCTGGCCCAGAGTAGCCTACTGATAACAACCACAGCTGGTCTAGAGTAGCCTACTGATAACAACCACAGCTGGTCTAGAGTAGTCTACTGATAACAACCACAGCTGGTCTAGAGTAGCCTACTGATAACAACCACAGCTGGTCTAGAGTAGCCTACTGATAACAACCACAGCTGGTCTAGAGTAGCCTACTGATAACAACCACAGCTGGCCTAGAGTAGCCTACTGATAACCACAGCTGGTCTAGAGTAGCCTACTGATAACAACCACAGCTGGTCTAGAGTAGCCTACTGATAACAACCACAGCTGGTCTAGAGTAGCCTACTGATAACAACCACAGCTGGTCTAGAGTAGCCTACTGATAACAACCACAGCTGGTCTAGAGTAGCCTACTGATAACAACCACAGCTGGTCTAGAGTAGCCTACTGATAACAACCACAGCTGGTCTAGAGTAGCCTACTGATAACAACCACAGCTGGTCTAGAGTAGCCTACTGATAACAACCACAGCTGGTCTAGAGTAGCCTACTGATAACAACCACAGCTGGCCCAGAGTAGCCTACTGATAACAACCACAGCTGGTCTAGAGTAGCCTACTGATAACAACCACAGCTGGTCCAGAGTAGTCTACTGATAACAACCACAGCTGGTCTAGAGTAGACTACTGATAACAACCACAGCTGGTCTAGAGTAGTCTACTGATAACAACCACAGCTGGCCTAGAGTAGCCTACTGATAACAACCACAGCTGGTCTAGAGTAGCCTACTGATAACAACCACAGCTGGTCTAGAGTAGCCTACTGATAACAACCACAGCTGGTCTAGAGTAGCCTACTGATAACAACCACAGCTGGTCTAGAGTAGCCTACTGATAACAACCACAGCTGGTCTAGAGTAGCCTACTGATAACAACCACAGCTGGTCTAGAGTAGCCTACTGATAACAACCACAGCTGGTCTAGAGTAGCCTACTGATAACAACCACAGCTGGTCTAGAGTAGCCTACTGATAACAACCACAGCTGGCCCAGAGTAGTCTACTGATAACAACCACAGCTGGTCTAGAGTAGCCTACTGATAACAACCACAGCTGGTCTAGAGTAGCCTACTGATAACAACCACAGCTGGCCTAGAGTAGCCTACTGATAACAACCACAGCTGGTCTAGAGTAGCCTACTGATAACAACCACAGCTGGCCTAGAGTAGCCTACTGATAACAACCACAGCTGGTCTAGAGTAGCCTACTAATAACAACCACAGCTGGTCTAGAGTAGCCTACTGATAACAACCACCGCTGGCCTAGAGTAGCCTACTGATAACAACCACAGCTGGTCTAGAGTAGCCTACTGATAACAACCACAGCTGGCCTAGAGTAGCCTACTGATAACAACCACAGCTGGTCTAGAGTAGCCTACTGATAACAACCACAGCTGGTCTAGAGTAGCCTACTGATAACAACCACAGCTGGCCTAGAGTAGCCTACTGATAACAACCACAGCTGGCCCAGAGTAGCCTACTGATAACAACCACAGCTGGTCTAGAGTAGTCTACTGATAACAACCACAGCTGGCCTGGAGTAGCCTACTGATAACAACCACAGCTGGCCTAGAGTAGCCTACTGATAACAACCACAGCTGGCCTAGAGTAGCCTACTGATAACAACCACAGCTGGCCTAGAGTAGCCTACTGATAACAACCACAGCTGGTCTAGAGTAGCCTACTGATAACAACCACAGCTGGCCTAGAGTAGCCTACTGATAACCACAGCTGGTCTAGAGTAGCCTACTGATAACAACCACAGCTGGTCTAGAGTAGCCTACTGATAACAACCACAGCTGGTCTAGAGTAGCCTACTGATAACAACCACAGCTGGTCTAGAGTAGCCTACTGATAACAACCACAGCTGGTCTAGAGTAGTCTACTGATAACAACCACAGCTGGCCTAGAGTAGCCTACTGATAACAACCACAGCTGGTCTAGAGTAGCCTACTGATAACAACCACAGCTGGTCTAGAGTAGCCTACTGATAACAACCACAGCTGGCCTAGAGTAGCCTGATAACAACCACAGCTGGTCTAGAGTAGCCTACTGATAACAACCACAGCTGGCCCAGAGTAGTCTACTGATAACAACCACAGCTGGCCTAGAGTAGCCTGATAACCACAGCTGGTCTAGAGTAGTCTACTGATAGCAACCACAGCTGGTCTAGAGTAGCCTGATAACCACAGCTGGTCTAGAGTAGCCTACTGATAACAACCACAGCTGGCCCAGAGTAGTCTACTGATAACAACCACAGCTGGTCTAGAGTAGTCTACTGATAACAACCACAGCTGGTCTAGAGTAGCCTGACAACCACAGCTGGTCTAGAGTAGCCTACTGATAACAACCACAGCTGGTCTAGAGTAGCCTACTGATAACAACCACAGCTGGTCTAGAGTAGCCTACTGATAACAACCACAGCTAGTCTAGAGTAGCCTACTGATAACAACCACAGCTGGTCTAGAGTAGCCTACTGATAACAACCACAGCTGGTCTAGAGTAGCCTACTGATAACAACCACAGCTGGTCTAGAGTAGTCTACTGATAACAACCACAGCTGGTCTAGAGTAGCCTACTGATAACAACCACAGCTGGTCTAGAGTAGCCTACTGATAACAACCACAGCTGGTCTAGAGTAGCCTACTGATAACAACCACAGCTGGCCTAGAGTAGCCTACTGATAACAACCACAGCTGGTCTAGAGTAGTCTACTGATAACAACCACAGCTGGTCTGGAGTAGCCTACTGATAACAACCACAGCTGGCCTGGAATAGCCTACTGATAACAACCACAGCTGGTCTAGAGTAGCCTACTGATAACAACCACAGCTGGTCTAGAGTAGCCTACTGATAACAACCACAGCTGGTCTAGAGTAGTCTACTGATAACAACCACAGCTGGTCTAGAGTAGTCTACTGATAACAACCACAGCTGGTCTAGAGTAGCCTACTGATAACAACCACAGCTGGCCTAGAGTAGCCTACTGATAACAACCACAGCTGGTCTAGAGTAGCCTACTGATAACAACCACAGCTGGTCTAGAGTAGCCTACTGATAACAACCACAGCTGGCCTAGAGTAGCCTACTGATAACAACCACAGCTGGCCCAGAGTAGCCTACTGATAACAACCACAGCTGGTCTAGAGTAGCCTACTGATAACAACCACAGCTGGCCTAGAGTAGCCTACTGATAACAACCACAGCTGGTCTAGAGTAGCCTACTGATAACAACCACAGCTGGTCTAGAGTAGCCTACTGATAACAACCACAGCTGGTCTAGAGTAGCCTACTGATAACAACCACAGCTGGTCTAGAGTAGCCTACTGATAACAACCACAGCTGGCCCAGAGTAGCCTACTGATAACAACCACAGCTGGTCTAGAGTAGCCTACTGATAACCACAGCTGGCCTGGAGTAGCCTACTGATAACAACCACAGCTGGTCTAGAGTAGCCTACTGATAACAACCACAGCTGGTCTAGAGTAGCCTACTGATAACAACCACAGCTGGTCTAGAGTAGCCTACTGATAACAACCACAGCTGGCCTAGAGTAGCCTACTGATAACAACCACAGCTGGCCTAGAGTAGCCTACTGATAACAACCACAGCTGGCCTAGAGTAGCCTACTGATAACAACCACAGCTGGCCTAGAGTAGCCTACTGATAACAACCACAGCTGGTCTAGAGTAGCCTACTGATAACAACCACAGCTGGTCTAGAGTAGCCTACTGATAACAACCACAGCTGGTCTAGAGTAGCCTACTGATAACAACCACAGCTGGTCTAGAGTAGCCTACTGATAACAACCACAGCTGGTCTAGAGTAGCCTACTGATAACAACCACAGCTGGTCTAGAGTAGCCTACTGATAACAACCACAGCTGGTCTAGAGTAGCCTACTGATAACAACCACAGCTGGTCTAGAGTAGCCTACTGATAACAACCACAGCTGGTCTAGAGTAGCCTACTGATAACAACCACAGCTGGTCTAGAGTAGCCTACTGATAACAACCACAGCTGGCCCGGAGTAGCCTACTGATAACAACCACAGCTGGTCTAGAGTAGCCTACTGATAACAACCACAGCTGGTCTAGAGTAGCCTACTGATAACAACCACAGCTGGTCTAGAGTAGACTACTGATAACAACCACAGCTGGTCTAGAGTAGTCTACTGATAACAACCACAGCTGGCCTAGAGTAGCCTACTGATAACAACCACAGCTGGTCTAGAGTAGCCTACTGATAACAACCACAGCTGGTCTAGAGTAGCCTACTGATAACAACCACAGCTGGTCTAGAGTAGCCTACTGATAACAACCACAGCTGGTCTAGAGTAGCCTACTGATAACAACCACAGCTGGTCTAGAGTAGCCTACTGATAACAACCACAGCTGGTCTAGAGTAGCCTACTGATAACAACCACAGCTGGTCTAGAGTAGCCTACTGATAACAACCACAGCTGGTCTAGAGTAGCCTACTGATAACAACCACAGCTGGCCCAGAGTAGTCTACTGATAACAACCACAGCTGGTCTAGAGTAGCCTACTGATAACAACCACAGCTGGTCTAGAGTAGCCTACTGATAACAACCACAGCTGGCCTAGAGTAGCCTACTGATAACAACCACAGCTGGTCTAGAGTAGCCTACTGATAACAACCACAGCTGGCCTAGAGTAGCCTACTGATAACAACCACAGCTGGTCTAGAGTAGCCTACTAATAACAACCACAGCTGGTCTAGAGTAGCCTACTGATAACAACCACAGCTGGCCTAGAGTAGCCTACTGATAACAACCACAGCTGGTCTAGAGTAGCCTACTGATAACAACCACAGCTGGTCTAGAGTAGCCTACTGATAACAACCACAGCTGGTCTAGAGTAGCCTACTGATAACAACCACAGCTGGTCCTGAGTAGCCTACTGATAACAACCACAGCTGGTCTAGAGTAGCCTACTGATAACAACCACAGCTGGTCTAGAGAAGCCTACTGATAACAACCACAGCTGGCCTAGAGTAGCCTACTGATAACAACCACAGCTGGTCTAGAGTAGCCTACTGATAACAACCACCGCTGGCCTAGAGTAGCCTACTGATAACAACCACAGCTGGTCTAGAGTAGCCTACTGATAACAACCACAGCTGGCCTAGAGTAGCCTACTGATAACAACCACAGCTGGTCTAGAGTAGCCTACTGATAACAACCACAGCTGGTCTAGAGTAGCCTACTGATAACAACCACAGCTGGCCTAGAGTAGCCTACTGATAACAACCACAGCTGGCCCAGAGTAGCCTACTGATAACAACCACAGCTGGTCTAGAGTAGTCTACTGATAACAACCACAGCTGGCCTGGAGTAGCCTACTGATAACAACCACAGCTGGCCTAGAGTAGCCTACTGATAACAACCACAGCTGGCCTAGAGTAGCCTACTGATAACAACCACAGCTGGCCTAGAGTAGCCTACTGATAACAACCACAGCTGGTCTAGAGTAGCCTACTGATAACAACCACAGCTGGTCTAGAGTAGCCTACTGATAACAACCACAGCTGGTCTAGAGTAGCCTACTGATAACAACCACAGCTGGTCTAGAGTAGCCTACTGATAACAACCACAGCTGGTCTAGAGTAGCCTACTGATAACAACCACAGCTGGCCCAGAGTAGCCTACTGATAACAACCACAGCTGGTCTAGAGTAGCCTACTGATAACAACCACAGCTGGTCTAGAGTAGCCTACTGATAACAACCACAGCTGGCCTAGAGTAGCCTACTGATAACAACCACAGCTGGTCTAGAGTAGCCTACTGATAACAACCACAGCTGGCCTAGAGTAGCCTACTGATAACAACCACAGCTGGTCTAGAGTAGCCTACTGATAACAACCACAGCTGGTCTAGAGTAGCCTACTGATAACAACCACAGCTGGCCTAGAGTAGCCTACTGATAACAACCACAGCTGGCCTAGAGTAGCCTACTGATAACAACCACAGCTGGTCTAGAGTAGCCTACTGATAACAACCACAGCTGGTCTAGAGTAGCCTACTGATAACAACCACAGCTGGTCTAGAGTAGCCTACTGATAACAACCACCGCTGGCCTAGAGTAGCCTACTGATAACAACCACAGCTGGTCTAGAGTAGCCTACTGATAACAACCACAGCTGGCCTAGAGTAGCCTACTGATAACAACCACAGCTGGTCTAGAGTAGCCTACTGATAACAACCACAGCTGGTCTAGAGTAGCCTACTGATAACAACCACAGCTGGCCTAGAGTAGCCTACTGATAACAACCACAGCTGGCCCAGAGTAGCCTACTGATAACAACCACAGCTGGTCTAGAGTAGTCTACTGATAACAACCACAGCTGGCCCGGAGTAGCCTACTGATAACAACCACAGCTGGCCTAGAGTAGCCTACTGATAACAACCACAGCTGGCCTAGAGTAGCCTACTGATAACAACCACAGCTGGCCTAGAGTAGCCTACTGATAACAACCACAGCTGGTCTAGAGTAGCCTACTGATAACAACCACAGCTGGTCTAGAGTAGCCTACTGATAACAACCACAGCTGGTCTAGAGTAGCCTACTGATAACAACCACAGCTGGTCTAGAGTAGCCTACTGATAACAACCACAGCTGGTCTAGAGTAGCCTACTGATAACAACCACAGCTGGTCTAGAGTAGCCTACTGATAACAACCACAGCTGGTCTAGAGTAGTCTACTGATAACAACCACAGCTGGCCTAGAGTAGCCTACTGATAACAACCACAGCTGGTCTAGAGTAGCCTACTGATAACAACCACAGCTGGTCTAGAGTAGCCTACTGATAACAACCACAGCTGGTCTAGAGTAGCCTACTGATAACAACCACAGCTGGTCTAGAGTAGCCTACTGATAACAACCACAGCTGGCCTAGAGTAGCCTACTGATAACAACCACAGCTGGTCTAGAGTAGCCTACTGATAACAACCACAGCTGGCCTAGAGTAGCCTACTGATAACAACCACAGCTGGTCTAGAGTAGCCTACTGATAACAACCACAGCTGGTCTAGAGTAGCCTACTGATAACAACCACAGCTGGCCTAGAGTAGCCTACTGATAACAACCACAGCTGGTCTAGAGTAGCCTACTGATAACAACCACAGCTGGTCTAGAGTAGCCTACTGATAACAACCACAGCTGGTCTAGAGTAGCCTACTGATAACAACCACAGCTGGTCTAGAGTAGCCTACTGATAACAACCACAGCTGGTCTAGAGTAGCCTACTGATAACAACCACAGCTGGTCTAGAGTAGACTACTGATAACAACCACAGCTGGTCTAGAGTAGCCTACTGATAACAACCACAGCTGGTCTAGAGTAGCCTACTGATAACAACCACAGCTGGTCTAGAGTAGCCTACTGATAACAACCACAGCTGGTCTAGAGTAGCCTACTGATAACAACCACAGCTGGTCTAGAGTAGCCTACTGATAACAACCACAGCTGGTCTAGAGTAGCCTACTGATAACAACCACAGCTGGCCTAGAGTAGCCTGATAACAACCACAGCTGGTCTAGAGTAGCCTACTGATAACAACCACAGCTGGTCTAGAGTAGTCTACTGATAACAACCACAGCTGGTCTAGAGTAGCCTACTGATAACAACCACAGCTGGTCTATAGTAGTCTACTGATAACAACCACAGCTGGTCTAGAGTAGCCTACTGATAACAACCACAGCTGGCCTAGAGTAGCCTGATAACAACCACAGCTGGTCTAGAGTAGCCTACTGATAACAACCACAGCTGGTCTAGAGTAGTCTACTGATAACAACCACAGCTGGTCTAGAGTAGCCTACTGATAACAACCACAGCTGGTCTATAGTAGTCTACTGATAACAACCACAGCTGGTCTAGAGTAGCCTACTGATAACAACCACAGCTGGTCTAGAGTAGCCTACTGATAACAACCACAGCTGGTCTAGAGTAGCCTACTGATAACAACCACAGCTGGTCTAGACTAGCCTACTGATAACAACCACAGCTGGTCTAGAGTAGCCTACTGATAACAACCACAGCTGGTCTAGAGTAGCCTACTGATAACAACCACAGCTGGTCTAGAGTAGCCTACTGATAACAACCACAGCTGGTCTAGAGTAGCCTACTGATAACAACCACAGCTGGTCTAGAGTAGCCTACTGATAACAACCACAGCTGGCCTGGAGTAGCCTACTGATAACAACCACAGCTGGCCTGGAGTAGCCTACTGATAACAACCACAGCTGGCCTGGAGTAGCCTACTGATAACAACCACAGCTGGTCTAGAGTAGCCTACTGATAACAACCACAGCTGGCCTAGAGTAGCCTACTGATAACAACCACAGCTGGCCTAGAGTAGGCTACTGATAACAACCACAGCTGGTCTAGAGTAGCCTACTGATAACAACCACAGCTGGCCTAGAGTAGCCTACTGATCACAACCACAGCTGGTCTAGAGTAGCCTACTGATAACCACAGCTGGCCTAGAGTAGCCTACTGATAACAACCACAGCTGGTCTAGAGTAGCCTACTGATAACAACCACAGCTGGTCTAGAGTAGCCTACTGATAACAACCACAGCTGGTCTAGAGTAGCCTACTGATAACAACCACAGCTGGTCTAGAGTAGCCTACTGATAACAACCACAGCTGGCCTGGAGTAGCCTACTGATAACAACCACAGCTGGTCTAGAGTAGCCTACTGATAACAACCACAGCTGGTCTAGAGTAGCCTACTGATAACAACCACAGCTGGCCTGGAGTAGCCTACTGATAACAACCACAGCTGGCCTGGAGTAGCCTACTGATAACAACCACAGCTGGCCTGGAGTAGCCTACTGATAACAACCACAGCTGGTCTAGAGTAGCCTACTGATAACAACCACAGCTGGTCTAGAGTAGCCTACTGATAACAACCACAGCTGGTCTAGAGTAGCCTACTGATAACAACCACAGCTGGTCTAGAGTAGCCTACTGATAACAACCACAGCTGGTCTAGAGTAGCCTACTGATAACAACCACAGCTGGTCTAGAGTAGCCTACTGATAACAACCACAGCTGGTCTAGAGTAGCCTACTGATAACAACCACAGCTGGTCTGAGTAGCCTACTGATAACAACCACAGCTGGTCTAGAGTAGCCTACTGATAACAACCACAGCTGGTCTAGAGTAGCCTACTGATAACAACCACAGCTGGTCTAGAGTAGCCTACTGATAACAACCACAGCTGGTCTAGAGTAGCCTACTGATAACAACCACAGCTGGTCTAGAGTAGCCTACTGATAACAACCACAGCTGGTCTAGAGTAGCCTACTGATAACAACCACAGCTGGTCTAGAGTAGCCTACTGATAACAACCACAGCTGGCCTAGAGTAGCCTACTGATAACAACCACAGCTGGTCTAGAGTAGCCTACTGATAACAACCACAGCTGGTCTAGAGTAGCCTACTGATAACAACCACAGCTGGTCTAGAGTAGCCTACTGATAACAACCACAGCTGGTCTAGAGTAGCCTACTGATAACAACCACAGCTGGTCTAGAGTAGCCTACTGATAACAACCACAGCTGGTCTAGAGTAGCCTACTGATAACAACCACAGCTGGTCTAGAGTAGTCTACTGATAACAACCACAGCTGGTCTAGAGTAGCCTACTGATAACAACCACAGCTGGTCTAGAGTAGCCTACTGATAACAACCACAGCTGGTCTAGAGTAGCCTACTGATAACAACCACAGCTGGTCTAGAGTAGCCTACTGATAACAACCACAGCTGGTCTAGAGTAGCCTACTGATAACAACCACAGCTGGTCTAGAGTAGCCTGATAACAACCACAGCTGGTCTAGAGTAGCCTACTGATAACAACCACAGCTGGTCTAGAGTAGCCTACTGATAACAACCACAGCTGGTCTAGAGTAGCCTACTGATAACAACCACAGCTGGTCTAGAGTAGCCTACTGATAACAACCACAGCTGGCCTAGAGTAGCCTACTGATAACAACCACAGCTGGTCTAGAGTAGCCTACTGATAACAACCACAGCTGGTCTAGAGTAGCCTACTGATAACAACCACAGCTGGTCTAGAGTAGTCTACTGATAACAACCACAGCTGGTCTAGAGTAGCCTACTGATAACAACCACAGCTGGTCTAGAGTGGTCTAGAGTAGCCTACTGATAACAACCACAGCTGGTCTAGAGTAGCCTACTGATAACAACCACAGCTGGTCTAGAGTAGCCTACTGATAACAACCACAGCTGGTCTAGAGTAGCCTACTGATAACAACCACAGCTGGTCTAGAGTAGCCTACTGATAACAACCACAGCTGGTCTAGAGTAGCCTACTGATAACAACCACAGCTGGTCTAGAGTAGCCTACTGATAACAACCACAGCTGGTCTAGAGTAGCCTACTGATAACAACCACAGCTGGTCTAGAGTAGCCTACTGATAACAACCACAGCTGGTCTAGAGTAGCCTACTGATAACAACCACAGCTGGTCTAGAGTAGCCTACTGATAACAACCACAGCTGGCCTAGAGTAGCCTACTGATAACAACCACAGCTGGTCTAGAGTAGCCTACTGATAACAACCACAGCTGGCCTAGAGTAGCCTACTGATAACAACCACAGCTGGCCTAGAGTAGCCTACTGATAACAACCACAGCTGGTCTAGAGTAGCCTACTGATAACAACCACAGCTGGTCTAGAGTAGCCTACTGATAACAACCACAGCTGGTCTAGAGTGGTCTAGAGTAGCCTACTGATAACAACTACAGCTGGTCTAGAGTAGCCTACTGATAACAACCACAGCTGGTCTAGAGTAGCCTACTGATAACAACCACAGCTGGTCTAGAGTAGCCTACTGATAACAACCACAGCTGGTCTAGAGTAGCCTACTGATAACAACCACAGCTGGTCTAGAGTAGCCTACTGATAACAACCACAGCTGGTCTAGAGTAGCCTACTGATAACAACCACAGCTGGTCTAGAGTAGCCTACTGATAACAACCACAGCTGGTCTAGAGTAGCCTACTGATAACAACCACAGCTGGTCTAGAGTAGCCTACTGATAACAACCACAGCTGGTCTAGAGTAGTCCTACTGATAACAACCACAGCTGGTCTAGAGTAGCCTACTGATAACAACCACAGCTGGCCTAGAGTAGCCTACTGATAACAACCACATCTGGCCTAGAGTAGCCTACTGATAACAACCACAGCTGGTCTAGAGTAGTCTACTGATAACAACCACAGCTGGCCTAGAGTAGCCTACTGATAACAACCACAGCTGGCCTAGAGTAGCCTACTGATAACAACCACAGCTGGTCTAGAGTAGCCTACTGATAACAACCACAGCTGGTCTAGAGTAGTCTACTGATAACAACCACAGCTGGCCTAGAGTAGCCTACTGATAACAACCACAGCTGGTCTAGAGTAGCCTACTGATAACAACCACAGCTGGTCTAGAGTAGCCTACTGATAACAACCACAGCTGGCCTAGAGTAGCCTACTGATAACAACCACAGCTGGTCTAGAGTAGCCTACTGATAACAACCACAGCTGGTCTAGAGTAGCCTACTGATAACAACCACAGCTGGTCTAGAGTAGTCTACTGATAACAACCACAGCTGGCCTAGAGTAGCCTACTGATAACAACCACAGCTGGTCTAGAGTAGCCTACTGATAACAACCACAGCTGGTCTAGAGTAGCCTACTGATAACAACCACAGCTGGCCTAGAGTAGCCTACTGATAACAACCACAGCTGGTCTAGAGTAGCCTACTGATAACAACCACAGCTGGTCTAGAGTAGCCTACTGATAACAACCACAGCTGGTCTAGAGTAGCCTACTGATAACAACCACAGCTGGTCTAGAGTAGTCTACTGATAACAACCACAGCTGGCCTAGAGTAGCCTACTGATAACAACCACAGCTTGCCTAGAGTAGCCAACTGATAACAACCACAGCTTGCCTAGAGTAGCCAACTGATAACAACCACAGCTGGCCTAGAGTAGCCTACTGATAACAACCACAGCTGGTCTAGAGTAGCCTACTGATAACAACCACAGCTGGTCTAGAGTAGCCTACTGATAACAACCACAGCTGGCCTAGAGTAGCCTACTGATAACAACCACAGCTGGTCTAGAGTAGCCTACTGATAACAACTACAGCTGGTCTAGAGTAGTCTACTGATAACAACCACAGCTGGTCTAGAGTAGCCTACTGATAACAACCACAGCTGGTCTAGAGTAGCCTACTGATAACAACCACAGCTGGTCTAGAGTAGCCTACTGATAACAACCACAGCTGGTCTAGAGTAGCCTACTGATAACAACCACAGCTGGTCTAGAGTAGCCTGATAACCACAGCTGGTCTAGAGTAGCCTACTGATAACAACCACAGCTGGCCTAGAGTAGCCTACTGATAACAACCACAGCTGGTCTAGAGTAGTCTACTGATAACAACCACAGCTGGTCTAGAGTAGCCTACTGATAACAACCACATCTGGCCTAGAGTAGCCTACTGATAACAACCACATCTGGCCTAGAGTAGCCTACTGATAACAACCACAGCTGGTCTAGAGTAGTCTACTGATAACAACCACAGCTGGCCTAGAGTAGCCTACTGATAACAACCACAGCTGGCCTAGAGTAGCCTACTGATAACAACCACAGCTGGTCTAGAGTAGCCTACTGATAACAACCACAGCTGGTCTAGAGTAGTCTACTGATAACAACCACAGCTGGTCTAGAGTAGTCTACTGATAACAACCACAGCTGGCCTAGAGTAGCCTACTGATAACAACCACAGCTGGTCTAGAGTAGCCTACTGATAACAACCACAGCTGGTCTAGAGTAGCCTACTGATAACAACCACAGCTGGCCTAGAGTAGCCTACTGATAACAACCACAGCTGGTCTAGAGTAGCCTACTGATAACAACCACAGCTGGTCTAGAGTAGCCTACTGATAACAACCACAGCTGGTCTAGAGTAGTCTACTGATAACAACCACAGCTGGCCTAGAGTAGCCTACTGATAACAACCACAGCTGGTTTAGAGTAGCCTACTGATAACAACCACAGCTGGTCTAGAGTAGCCTACTGATAACAACCACAGCTGGCCTAGAGTAGCCTACTGATAACAACCACAGCTGGTCTAGAGTAGCCTACTGATAACAACCACAGCTGGTCTAGAGTAGCCTACTGATAACAACCACAGCTGGTCTAGAGTAGCCTACTGATAACAACCACAGCTGGTCTAGAGTAGTCTACTGATAACAACCACAGCTGGCCTAGAGTAGCCTACTGATAACAACCACAGCTTGCCTAGAGTAGCCAACTGATAACAACCACAGCTTGCCTAGAGTAGCCAACTGATAACAACCACAGCTGGCCTAGAGTAGCCTACTGATAACAACCACAGCTGGTCTAGAGTAGCCTACTGATAACAACCACAGCTGGTCTAGAGTAGCCTACTGATAACAACCACAGCTGGCCTAGAGTAGCCTACTGATAACAACCACAGCTGGTCTAGAGTAGCCTACTGATAACAACTACAGCTGGTCTAGAGTAGTCTACTGATAACAACCACAGCTGGTCTAGAGTAGCCTACTGATAACAACCACAGCTGGTCTAGAGTAGCCTACTGATAACAACCACAGCTGGTCTAGAGTAGCCTACTGATAACAACCACAGCTGGTCTAGAGTAGCCTACTGATAACAACCACAGCTGGTCTAGAGTAGCCTGATAACCACAGCTGGTCTAGAGTAGCCTACTGATAACAACCACAGCTGGCCTAGAGTAGCCTACTGATAACAACCACAGCTGGTCTAGAGTAGTCTACTGATAACAACCACAGCTGGTCTAGAGTAGCCTACTGATAACAACCACATCTGGCCTAGAGTAGCCTACTGATAACAACCACATCTGGCCTAGAGTAGCCTACTGATAACAACCACAGCTGGTCTAGAGTAGTCTACTGATAACAACCACAGCTGGCCTAGAGTAGCCTACTGATAACAACCACAGCTGGCCTAGAGTAGCCTACTGATAACAACCACAGCTGGTCTAGAGTAGCCTACTGATAACAACCACAGCTGGTCTAGAGTAGTCTACTGATAACAACCACAGCTGGCCTAGAGTAGCCTACTGATAACAACCACAGCTGGTCTAGAGTAGCCTACTGATAACAACCACAGCTGGTCTAGAGTAGCCTACTGATAACAACCACAGCTGGCCTAGAGTAGCCTACTGATAACAACCACAGCTGGTCTAGAGTAGCCTACTGATAACAACCACAGCTGGTCTAGAGTAGCCTACTGATAACAACCACAGCTGGTCTAGAGTAGCCTACTGATAACAACCACAGCTGGTCTAGAGTAGTCTACTGATAACAACCACAGCTGGCCTAGAGTAGCCTACTGATAACAACCACAGCTTGCCTAGAGTAGCCAACTGATAACAACCACAGCTTGCCTAGAGTAGCCAACTGATAACAACCACAGCTGGCCTAGAGTAGCCTACTGATAACAACCACAGCTGGTCTAGAGTAGCCTACTGATAACAACCACAGCTGGTCTAGAGTAGCCTACTGATAACAACCACAGCTGGCCTAGAGTAGCCTACTGATAACAACCACAGCTGGTCTAGAGTAGCCTACTGATAACAACTACAGCTGGTCTAGAGTAGTCTACTGATAACAACCACAGCTGGTCTAGAGTAGCCTACTGATAACAACCACAGCTGGTCTAGAGTAGCCTACTGATAACAACCACAGCTGGTCTAGAGTAGCCTACTGATAACAACCACAGCTGGTCTAGAGTAGCCTACTGATAACAACCACAGCTGGTCTAGAGTAGCCTACTGATAACAACCACAGCTGGTCTAGAGTAGCCTACTGATAACAACCACAGCTGGTCTAGAGTAGTCTACTGATAACAACCACAGCTGGCCTAGAGTAGCCTACTGATAACAACCACAGCTGGTCTAGAGTAGTCTACTGATAACAACCACAGCTGGCCTAGAGTAGCCTACTGATAACAACCACAGCTGGTCTAGAGTAGCCTACTGATAACAACCACAGCTGGTCTAGAGTAGCCTACTGATAACAACCACAGCTGGTCTAGAGTAGCCTACTGATAACAACCACAGCTGGTCTAGAGTAGCCTACTGATAACAACCACAGCTGGTCTAGAGTAGCCTACTGATAACAACCACAGCTGGCCTAGAGTAGCCTACTGATAACAACCACAGCTGGTCTAGAGTAGCCTACTGATAACAACCACAGCTGGTCTAGAGTAGCCTACTGATAACAACCACAGCTGGTCTAGAGTAGCCTACTGATAACAACCACAGCTGGTCTAGAGTAGCCTACTGATAACAACCACAGCTGGTCTAGAGTAGCCTACTGATAACAACCACAGCTGGTCTAGAGTAGCCTACTGATAACAACCACAGCTGGTCTAGAGTAGCCTACTGATAACAACCACAGCTGGTCTAGAGTAGCCTACTGATAACAACCACAGCTGGTCTAGAGTAGCCTACTGATAACAACCACAGCTGGTCTAGAGTAGCCTACTGATAACAACCACAGCTGGTCTAGAGTAGCCTACTGATAACAACCACAGCTGGTCTAGAGTAGCCTACTGATAACCACAGCTGGTCTAGAGTAGCCTACTGATAACAACCACAGCTGGCCTAGAGTAGCCTACTGATAACAACCACAGCTGGCCTAGAGTAGCCTACTGATAACAACCACAGCTGGCCTAGAGTAGCCTACTGATAACAACCACAGCTGGTCTAGAGTAGCCTACTGATAACAACCACAGCTGGTCTAGAGTAGCCTACTGATAACAACCACAGCTGGTCTAGAGTAGCCTACTGATAACAACCACAGCTGGTCTAGAGTAGCCTACTGATAACAACCACAGCTGGTCTAGAGTAGCCTACTGATAACAACCACAGCTGGTCTAGAGTAGCCTACTGATAACAACCACAGCTGGTCTAGAGTAGCCTACTGATAACAACCACAGCTGGTCTAGAGTAGCCTACTGATAACAACCACAGCTGGTCTAGAGTAGCCTACTGATAACAACCACAGCTGGTCTAGAGTAGCCTACTGATAACAACCACAGCTGGTCTAGAGTAGCCTACTGATAACAACCACAGCTGGTCTAGAGTAGCCTACTGATAACAACCACAGCTGGTCTAGAGTAGCCTACTGATAACAACCACAGCTGGTCTAGAGTAGCCTACTGATAACAACCACAGCTGGTCTAGAGTAGCCTACTGATAACAACCACAGCTGGTCTAGAGTAGCCTACTGATAACAACCACAGCTGGTCTAGAGTAGCCTACTGATAACAACCACAGCTGGTCTAGAGTAGCCTACTGATAACAACCACAGCTGGTCTAGAGTAGCCTACTGATAACAACCACAGCTGGCCTAGAGTAGCCTACTGATAACAACCACAGCTGGCCTAGAGTAGCCTGATAACCACAGCTGGCCTAGAGTAGCCTGATAACCACAGCTGGCCTGGAGTAGCCTACTGATAACAACTACAGCTGGTCTAGAGTAGCCTACTGATAACAACCACAGCTGGTCTAGAGTAGTCTACTGATAACAACCACAGCTGGTCTAGAGTAGCCTACTGATAACAACCACATCTGGCCTAGAGTAGCCTACTGATAACAACCACAGCTGGTCTAGAGTAGCCTACTGATAACAACCACAGCTGGTCTAGAGTAGCCTACTGATAACAACCACAGCTGGTCTAGAGTAGCCTACTGATAACAACCACATCTGGCCTAGAGTAGCCTACTGATAACAACCACAGCTGGTCTAGAGTAGCCTACTGATAACAACCACAGCTGGCCTAGAGTAGCCTACTGATAACAACCACAGCTGGTCTAGAGTAGCCTACTGATAACAACCACAGCTGGCCTAGAGTAGCCTACTGATAACAACCACAGCTGGTCCGGAGTAGCCTACTGATAACAACCACAGCTGGTCCAGAGTAGCCTACTGATAACGACCACAGCTGGCCCAGAGTAGCCTACTGATAACAACCACAGCTGGTCTAGAGTAGCCTACTGATAACAACCACAGCTGGTCTAGAGTAGCCTACTGATAACAACCACAGCTGGTCTAGAGTAGCCTACTGATAACAACCACAGCTGGTCTAGAGTAGCCTACTGATAACAACCACAGCTGGCCTAGAGTAGCCTACTGATAACAACCACAGCTGGTCTAGAGTAGCCTACTGATAACAACCACAGCTGGTCTAGAGTAGCCTACTGATAACAACCACAGCTGGTCTAGAGTAGCCTACTGATAACAACCACAGCTGGTCTAGAGTAGCCTACTGATAACAACCACAGCTGGTCTAGAGTAGCCTACTGATAACAACCACAGCTGGTCTAGAGTAGCCTACTGATAACAACCACAGCTGGTCTAGAGTAGCCTACTGATAACAACCACAGCTGGTCTAGAGTAGCCTACTGATAACAACCACAGCTGGTCTAGAGTAGCCTACTGATAACAACCACAGCTGGTCTAGAGTAGCCTACTGATAACCACAGCTGGTCTAGAGTAGCCTACTGATAACAACCACAGCTGGCCTAGAGTAGCCTACTGATAACAACCACAGCTGGCCTAGAGTAGCCTACTGATAACAACCACAGCTGGCCTAGAGTAGCCTACTGATAACAACCACAGCTGGCCTAGAGTAGCCTACTGATAACAACCACAGCTGGTCTAGAGTAGCCTACTGATAACAACCACAGCTGGTCTAGAGTAGCCTACTGATAACAACCACAGCTGGTCTAGAGTAGCCTACTGATAACAACCACAGCTGGTCTAGAGTAGCCTACTGATAACAACCACAGCTGGTCTAGAGTAGCCTACTGATAACAACCACAGCTGGTCTAGAGTAGCCTACTGATAACAACCACAGCTGGTCTAGAGTAGCCTACTGATAACAACCACAGCTGGTCTAGAGTAGCCTACTGATAACAACCACAGCTGGTCTAGAGTAGCCTACTGATAACAACCACAGCTGGTCTAGAGTAGCCTACTGATAACAACCACAGCTGGTCTAGAGTAGCCTACTGATAACAACCACAGCTGGTCTAGAGTAGCCTACTGATAACAACCACAGCTGGTCTAGAGTAGCCTACTGATAACAACCACAGCTGGTCTAGAGTAGCCTACTGATAACAACCACAGCTGGTCTAGAGTAGCCTACTGATAACAACCACAGCTGGTCTAGAGTAGCCTACTGATAACAACCACAGCTGGTCTAGAGTAGCCTACTGATAACAACCACAGCTGGTCTAGAGTAGACTGATAACAACCACAGCTGGTCTAGAGTAGCCTGATAACCACAGCTGGTCTAGAGTAGCCTACTGATAACAACCACAGCTGGTCTAGAGTAGTCTACTGATAACAACCACAGCTGGTCTAGAGTAGTCTACTGATAACAACCACAGCTGGTCTAGAGTAGCCTACTGATAACAACCACATCTGGCCTAGAGTAGCCTACTGATAACAACCACAGCTGGTCTAGAGTAGCCTACTGATAACAACCACAGCTGGTCTAGAGTAGCCTACTGATAACAACCACAGCTGGTCTAGAGTAGCCTACTGATAACAACCACATCTGGCCTAGAGTAGCCTACTGATAACAACCACAGCTGGTCTAGAGTAGCCTACTGATAACAACCACAGCTGGCCTAGAGTAGCCTACTGATAACAACCACAGCTGGTCTAGAGTAGCCTACTGATAACAACCACAGCTGGCCTAGAGTAGCCTACTGATAACAACCACAGCTGGTCCGGAGTAGCCTACTGATAACAACCACAGCTGGTCCAGAGTAGCCTACTGATAACGACCACAGCTGGCCCAGAGTAGCCTACTGATAACAACCACAGCTGGTCTAGAGTAGCCTACTGATAACAACCACAGCTGGTCTAGAGTAGCCTACTGATAACAACCACAGCTGGTCTAGAGTAGCCTACTGATAACAACCACAGCTGGTCTAGAGTAGCCTACTGATAACAACCACAGCTGGTCTAGAGTAGCCTACTGATAACAACCACAGCTGGTCTAGAGTAGCCTACTGATAACAACCACAGCTGGTCTAGAGTAGCCTACTGATAACAACCACAGCTGGTCTAGAGTAGCCTACTGATAACAACCACAGCTGGTCTAGAGTAGCCTACTGATAACAACCACAGCTGGTCTAGAGTAGCCTACTGATAACAACCACAGCTGGTCTAGAGTAGCCTACTGATAACAACCACAGCTGGTCTAGAGTAGTCTACTGATAACAACCACAGCTGGCCTAGAGTAGCCTACTGATAACAACCACAGCTGGTCTAGAGTAGCCTACTGATAACAACCACAGCTGGCCTAGTGTAGCCTACTGATAACAACCACAGCTGGTCTAGAGTAGCCTACTGATAACAACCACAGCTGGTCTAGAGTAGCCTACTGATAACAACCACAGCTGGTCTAGAGTAGCCTACTGATAACAACCACAGCTGGTCTAGAGTAGCCTACTGATAACAACCACAGCTGGTCTAGAGTAGCCTACTGATAACAACCACAGCTGGTCTAGAGTAGCCTACTGATAACAACCACAGCTGGTCTAGAGTAGCCTACTGATAACAACCACAGCTGGTCTAGAGTAGCCTACTGATAACAACCACAGCTGGTCTAGAGTAGCCTACTGATAACAACCACAGCTGGTCTAGAGTAGCCTACTGATAACAACCACAGCTGGTCTAGAGTAGCCTACTGATAACAACCACAGCTGGTCTAGAGTAGCCTACTGATAACAACCACAGCTGGTCTAGAGTAGTCTACTGATAACAACCACAGCTGGTCTAGAGTAGCCTACTGATAACAACCACAGCTGGTCTAGAGTAGCCTACTGATAACAACCACAGCTGGTCTAGAGTAGCCTACTGATAACAACCACAGCTGGTCTAGAGTAGCCTACTGATAACAACCACAGCTGGTCTAGAGTAGCCTACTGATAACAACCACAGCTGGTCTAGAGTAGCCTACTGATAACAACCACAGCTGGTCTAGAGTAGCCTACTGATAACAACCACAGCTGGCCTAGAGTAGCCTACTGATAACAACCACAGCTGGTCTAGAGTAGGCTACTGATAACAACCACAGCTGGCCTAGAGTAGCCTACTGATAACAACCACAGCTGGTCTAGAGTAGCCTACTGATAACAACCACAGCTGGTCTAGAGTAGCCTACTGATAACAACCACAGCAAGCTAACATAGGGAATTGTTTTAAGACGGTCATACTAGGAATCATTCAGCGATCTGAAGTCCAGGATGTAAGGGGAGGTTCTGAGGGTTGGGCTAGATGGTGATGGACTGAGAGATCAGCCAATTAAAACCTGGCGGCTGTCTGCACCGTTTCCTGCCATTGGACTCCCATTCTGAGACGCTGTGAAAGCAGACTGTTCAACAGAGAGAGACGGCTGATAGATGAGATTACACCTGGTGCATAGAAGGATGGGACCAGGAAATGGATCTGGTCACAGTTGACGGATACGAGACATATTTAAATATCATGTATAGATGCAATGGCTAAAATGTGACGCAAGTTAGCATCGGGTATAAACGGGGATAACGTGTGATTGAGGAAACCGTGGTGTAACCTATTAGCTAACGAACAGAGCCCTCCTACCTCAGCGCTCTCCCTGGCCCCGTTGGAATACTTTAGACATGCGTCCTTGAGGTAATCAGATAGGTTTAAGTAATCAGATGGGTGTAAACCTCACAACTCAATCTTGGTCATCCGTCTTTGATTATTTGAATCGTGTGTAGTAAAAGGCAACAACAACAAAAAAAGTGTACCGTTTTGGGATCTGCAGGCGTCCAGGATTGGACAACGCTGGCTTGACACCTATCCAATCACAATGATCTGTGATTATCTCAAGGAAACCAGAAAGGAAGGACACATTTTCTTCCGTATTTCAACTGGGCTCCCCTCGGTTCCCGCCTTAATAAGACCGTTTAAAATGTAACATTAAAGCTTTTAGTCAACGATGGTTGTTAGTTAAGATTCTCCACTTCTCTGTTGTCAGATGACGGAGAGTTGAGACTCTCCCAGACGGGGAAGTACTGTCAGGGGGGTGGAGTCCCAGACGGGGAAGTACTGTCAGGGGGGTGGAGTCCCAGACGGGGAAGTACTGTCAGGGGGGTGGAGTCCCAGACGGGGAAGTACTGTCAGGGGGGTGGAGTCCCAGACGGGGCAGTACTGTCAGGGGGGTGGAGTCCCAGACGGGGCAGTACTGTCAGGGGGGTGGAGTCCCAGACGGGGAAGTACTGTCAGGGGGGTGGAGTCCCAGACGGGGAAGTACTGTCAGGGGGGGTGGAGTCCCAGACGGGGCAGTACTGTCAGGGGGGTGGAGTCCCAGACGGGGAAGTACTGTCAGGGGGGGTGGAGTCCCAGACGGGGAAGTACTGTCAGGGGGGTAGAGTCCCAGACGGGGCAGTACTGTCAGGGGGGTGGAGTCCCAGACGGGGCAGTACTGTCAGGGGGGTGGAGTCCCAGACGGGGCAGTACTGTCAGGGGGGTGGAGTCCCAGACGGGGCAGTACTGTCAGGGGGGGTGGAGTCCCAGACGGGGCAGTACTGTCAGGGGGGGTGGAGTCCCAGACGGGGCAGTACTGTCAGGGGGGTGGAGTCCCAGACGGGGCAGTACTGTCAGGGGGGTGGAGTCCCAGACGGGGCAGTACTGTCAGGGGGGGGTGGAGTCCCAGACGGGGCAGTACTGTCAGGGGGGTGGAGTCCCAGACGGGGAAGTACTGTCAGGGGGGTGGAGTCCCAGACGGGGAAGTACTGTCAGGGGGGGTGGAGTCCCAGACGGGGCAGTACTGTCAGGGGGGTGGAGTCCCAGACGGGGAAGTACTGTCAGGGGGGTGGAGTCCCAGACGGGGAAGTACTGCCAGGGGGGGTGGAGTCCCAGACGGGGCAGTACTGTCAGGGGGGTGGAGTCCCAGACGGGGAAGTACTGTCAGGGGGGTGGAGTCCCAGACGGGACAGTACTGTCAGGGGGGTGGAGTCCCAGACGGGGCAGTACTGTCAGGGGGGTGGAGTCCCAGACGGGGCAGTACTGTCAGGGGGGTGGAGTCCCAGACGGGGCAGTACTGTCAGGGGGGTGGAGTCCCAGACGGGGCAGTACTGTCAGGGGGGTGGAGT
Organism: Salvelinus namaycush; assembly: GCF_016432855.1. Taxonomy (NCBI): domain Eukaryota; kingdom Metazoa; phylum Chordata; class Actinopteri; order Salmoniformes; family Salmonidae; genus Salvelinus; species Salvelinus namaycush. The sequence continues at coordinate 34,296 of NW_024058690.1, forward strand.
CCCAGACGGGGCAGTACTGTCAGGGGGGTGGAGTCCCAGACGGGGCAGTACTGTCAGGGGGGTGGAGTCCCAGACGGGGCAGTACTGTCAGGGGGGTGGAGTCCCAGACGGGGAAGTACTGTCAGGGGGGTGGAGTCCCAGACGGTGCAGTACTGTCAGGGGGGTGGAGTCCCAGACGGGGCAGTACTGTCAGGGGGGTTCTGAGTGGAGTCCCAGACGGGGCAGTACTGTCAGGGGGGTGGAGTCCCAGACGGGGCAGTACTGTCAGGGGGGTGGAGTCCCAGACGGGGCAGTACTGTCAGGGGGGGTGGAGTCCCAGACGGGGAAGTAGTCAGGGGGGTTCTGAGTGGAGTCCCAGACGGGGCAGTACTGTCAGGGGGGTGGAGTCCCAGACGGGGCAGTACTGTCAGGGGGGTGGAGTCCCAGACGGGGCAGTACTGTCAGGGGGGTTCTGAGTGGAGTCCCAGACGGGGCAGTACTGTCAGGGGGGTTCTGAGTGGAGTCCCAGACGGGGCAGTACTGTCAGGGGGGGGGAGTCCCAGACGGGGCAGTACTGTCAGGGGGGTGGAGTCCCAGACGGGGCAGTACTGTCAGGGGGGTGGAGTCCCAGACGGGGCAGTAGTCAGGGGGGGGCTCTGAGTGGAGTCCCAGACGGGGCAGTAGTCAGGGGGGGGCTCTGAGTGGAGTCCCAGACGGGGCAGTACTGTCAGGGGGGTGGAGTCCCAGACGGGGCAGTACTGTCAGGGGGGTGGAGTCCCAGACGGGGCAGTACTGTCAGGGGGGTGGAGTCCCAGACGGGGCAGTACTGTCAGGGGGGTGGAGTCCCAGACGGGGCAGTACTGTCAGGGGGGTGGAGTCCCAGACGGGGCAGTACTGTCAGGGGGGTGGAGTCCCAGACGGGGCAGTAGTCAGGGGGGGGCTCTGAGTGGAGTCCAGCAGGCTCTCTGACCCAAAGCTGTAGAGAGAAGTCTCTCCCCCTGTCTCAGTATTATAACTGCTGTGTAGTTGATACGAAAACTGAATGTATCTGCTCTGTTCAAATAGTCTGTCGCAAATGGCTCCCTATTCCCTATATAGTGCATTTGTCAAAGGTAGTGCACTATGTAGGGAATAGGGGTGCCATTTGGTATACAGCCATCAGATTTTATAACTTTATTTAGTCCGTTATGCTCCTCTTGGCAGTAGAGAACCCATTTCTGTCCGACTGCTGTGGTACCGACAACCGTTCCCAACGCTTCTGAACCCAGTTTGGTTTTTGTATCAAAACAGACAGTAAATGTGCATGTTAGGACCCACACTTGTGTCTCACTTCCCTTCTGTATGTTCCTGTTCCTGTACTGATGAATACACACAGCGGCAGAAGATACCGTGGGAGTCTTTCATTCACCTCAGGCCCATTTATAGTCATTAACCACCAGAGGCACACTGTGTTCTTATTCTGGACAAATGGCACCCTATTCCCTTCGTAGTGCACTACTTCAGACCAGGTCGGACTCTTCTAAGTATGACATGCAAGTCTGGTACATATTTCAGTGTTCAACCGACCCCCAGACGGTACCGACCCGACCCCCAGCGACAAGAAAAACAAGTGCTACCCAGTGAATGGTTGATGAATTTATTCCCGTTTTAAAGGAGTACAAACGTATCAGACAGGCGACGGCTGCAGTGCCTCAGCGAACAGACAAAAGGACACTTGGAAACAACCAAAACTAGAGATGAATGAAATCCGCTCTGTTCAAATCCTTTCACACCGACTGATGCCTTGTGGGAAAACAGACCGTGTGACCTAACAGGCCCTCTCTCTGCATCCAAAATGGCGCCATACGTTTTGACCAGCTCTAGAAAGATTTATCTATAATGCCTCAGAGGTTGTGAAGGGAGACATGTTCCCATAGAAAGACAATTACTGAAGCAGACGTTCCCTTTCAAGTCAATGAGGCAGTTACAGGTGAACCGGCGGCCATTTTGAGTGAGTAATTCCATGAGGGGGAGAAGGGAGTTGGAGTCCATTTACTCAGTTATGGGTGAACCGGCGGCCATTTTGAGTGAGTGTATTTCTATGCATATTCCATGAGGGGGAGAAAGGAGTTGGAGTCCATTTACTCAGACAGGTACACAGTTATGGGTGAACCGGTGGCCATTTTGAGTGAGTGTAATTCTGAGGGGGAGAAGGTAAGATGGAGTCCATTTACTCAGACAGTTACAGGTGAACCGGCGGCCATATTGAGTGAGTGTAATTCCATGAGGGAGAGAAGGTAAGATGGAGTCCATTTACTCAGACAGGTAACATAATGAATCTCACTCCAACACAACATATTTCCATTTATCTTTTACAATAAATAAAGTCTTACAAAGCAAAAAAGGTGTGAACACACATTCAGTAGAAACACACACAGACAAGACACTGGGTTTAGGCAGTGAAAGGTGAGAACTAACTAGATGATGTTGGAGGACGAGGGTTAATCTAGTTCTCAGATTATCTGGTGAAACTGACCCAGTCCTACATTAACATAAAGGGCCTGCAGCTCAAATGGCTCCCTATTCCCTACATAGTGCACTACTTTTGACCAGAGCCCTATGGGAGACCCTATTCCCTACATAGTACACTAGATAGGGAATAGGGAGCCATTTGAAATGAACCCTCATTAACACACCCCTTCTTCAAAACACGGTTCTCTCTTCATCTTATCCTCAGAGAGCTGGACAGAGCCGGTAGATAAAATACTCCCTCTTCATTCTAGTCTACCACACTTTTTAAAAGGTCTCCTCTTGCCCCACAACCAGAAGAACCGCAGTCTCGCTAACCGTTAAAAACCCCCCATCAACCTGCTTCCCTCTCATCTTTTAATTAAAACTATAGCAGCGGTATCTAGACGGAATGTTACTGAATCCCACAATAAGATGAATACGTTCAACAAGTCTTATGCCCGTTAGGCGCAAGACGGTGGAGCCCATTGAACTTTCACAGTAATAAAATCACAATTAACCAGATTTTAATAACTAAAAATGTGTGTTGCTACACAACGCATGCAAATAAAACATTTAATTTCAACGGTCACATGTACGTCTCTGTGTTACAGTGTGTCTAGTCCAGGTGTGTCTCTGTTAGTGTGTCTAGTCCAGGTGTGTCTCTGTTAGTGTGTCTAGTCCAGGTGTGTCTCTGTTAGTGTGTCTAGTCCAGGTGTGTCTCTGTTAGTGTGTCTAGTTCAGGTGTGTCTCTGTTAGTGTGTCTAGTCCAGGTGTGTCTCTGTTAGTGTGTCTAGTCCAGGTGTGTCTCTGTTAGTGTGTCTAGTCCAGGTGTGTCTCTGTTAGTGTGTCTAGTCCAGGTGTGTCTCTGTTAGTGTGTCTAGTCCAGGTGTGTCTCTGTTAGTGTGTCTAGTCCAGGTGTGTCTCTGTTAGTGTGTCTAGTCCAGGTGTGTCTCTGTTAGTGTGTCTAGTCCAGGTGTGTCTCTGTTAGTGTGTCTAGTCCAGGTGTGTCTCTGTTAGTGTGTCTAGTCCAGGTGTGTCTCTGTTAGTGTGTCTAGTCCAGGTGTGTCTCTGTTAGTGTGTCTAGTCCAGGTGTGTCTCTGTTAGTGTGTCTAGTCCAGGTGTGTCTCTGTTAGTGTGTCTAGTCCAGGTGTGTCTCTGTTAGTGTGTCTAGTTCAGGTGTGTCTAGTCCAGGTGTGTCTCTGTTAGTGTGTCTAGTCCAGGTGTGTCTAGTCCAGGTGTGTCTCTGTCAGTGTGTCTAGTCCAGGTGTGTCTCTGTGTTACAGTGTGTCTAGTCCAGGTGTGTCTCTGTTAGTGTGTCTAGTCCAGGTGTGTCTAGTCCAGGTGTGTCTCTGTTAGTGTGTCTAGTCCAGGTGTGTCTAGTTCAGGTGTGTCTCTGTTAGTGTGTCTAGTCCAGGTGTGTCTCTGTGTTACAGTGTGTCTAGTCCAGGTGTGTCTCTGTTAGTGTGTCTAGTTCAGGTGTGTCTAGTCCAGGTGTGTCTCTGTGTTACAGTGTGTCTAGTCCAGGTGTGTCTCTGTTAGTGTGTCTAGTTCAGGTGTGTCTAGTCCAGGTGTGTCTCTGTTAGTGTGTCTAGTCCAGGTGTGTCTAGTCCAGGTGTGTCTCTGTTAGTGTGTCTAGTTCAGGTGTGTCTCTGTTAGTGTGTCTAGTTCAGGTGTGTCTCTGTTAGTGTGTCTAGTCCAGGTGTGTCTCTGTTAGTGTGTCTAGTTCAGGTGTGTCTCTGTTAGTGTGTCTAGTCCAGGTGTGTCTCTGTTAGTGTGTCTAGTCCAGGTGTGTCTCTGTTAGTGTGTCTAGTCCAGGTGTGTCTCTGTTAGTGTGTCTAGTCCAGGTGAGTCTCTGTTAGTGTGTCTAGTCCAGGTGAGTCTCTGTTAGTGTGTCTAGTCCAGGTGAGTCTCTGTTAGTGTGTCTAGTCCAGGTGTGTCTCTGTTAGTGTGTCTAGTCCAGGTGAGTCTCTGTTAGTGTGTCTAGTCCAGGTGTGTCTCTGTTAGTGTGTCTAGTCCAGGTGTGTCTAGTCCAGGTGTGTCTCTGTTAGTGTGTCTAGTCCAGGTGTGTCTAGTCCAGGTGTGTCTCTGTTAGTGTGTCTAGTCCAGGTGTGTCTCTGTTAGTGTGTCTAGTCCAGGTGTGTCTCTGTTAGTGTGTCTAGTCCAGGTGTGTCTCTGTTAGTGTGTCTAGTCCAGGTGTGTCTCTGTTAGTGTGTCTAGTCCAGGTGAGTCTCTGTTAGTGTGTCTAGTCCAGGTGTGTCTCTGTTAGTGTGTCTAGTTCAGGTGTGTCTCTGTTAGTGTGTCTAGTCCAGGTGAGTCTCTGTTAGTGTGTCTAGTTCAGGTGTGTCTCTGTTAGTGTGTCTAGTCCAGGTGTGTCTCTGTTAGTGTGTCTAGTTCAGGTGTGTCTCTGTTAGTGTGTCTAGTCCAGGTGAGTAAAGATAACTTGTTGTAGACGACCCCTCTGGCATCACATGACAAAATGGCCTCCTATTCCCTCAATAGTTCACTAGTTCAGACCATCTGGCTGACATAGTTGGCCAAGGTAGTGCACTAGATAGGGAATAGGGGCCTGGTCTAAAGTAGTGCACTAGATAGGGAATAGGGGCCATTCCAGATTGGAGAGTTGTCAGCGAGACAGGCAAGGATAAAGAGGGTTAAAATAAAACATGACCTGGGGTGGAGGGGTACAGTACTGGACCTGGGGCGGAGGGGTACAGGACTGGACCTGGGGTGGAGGGGTACAGGACTGGACCTGGGGCGGAGGGGATATAGGACTGGACCTGGGGCGGAGGGGTACAGGACTGGACCTGGGGCGGAGGGGTACAGGACTGGACCTGGGGTGGAGGGGATATAGGACGGGACCTGGGGCGGAGGGGTACAGGACTGGACCTGGGGCGGAGGGGATATAGGACTGGACCTGGGGCGGAGGGGTACAGGACTGGACCTGGGGCGGAGGGGATATAGGACTGGACCTGGGGCGGAGGGGTACAGGACTGGACCTGGGGCGGAGGGGTACAGGACTGGACCTGGGGCGGAGGGGTACAGGACTGGACCTGGGGCGGAGGGGTACAGGACTGGACCTGGGGCGGAGGGGTACAGGACTGGACCTGGGGCGGAGGGGATATAGGACTGGACCTGGGGCGGAGGGGATATAGGACTGGACCTGGGGCGGAGGGGATATAGGACTGGACCTGGGGCGGAGGGGTACAGGACTGGACCTGGGGCGGAGGGGTACAGGACTGGACCTGGGGCGGAGGGGATATAGGACTGGACCTGGGGCGGAGGGGTACAGGACTGGACCTGGGGCGGAGGGGATATAGGACTGGACCTGGGGCGGAGGGGTACAGGACTGGACCTGGGGCGGAGGGGTATAGGACTGGACCTGGGGCGGAGGGGTACAGTACTGGACCTGGGGTGGAGGGGTACAGTACTGGACCTGGGGTGGAGGGGTACAGTACTGGACCTGGGGTGGAGGGGTACAGTACTGGACCTGGGGTGGAGGGGATATAGGACTGGACCTGGGGCGGAGGGGTACAGGACTGGACCTGGGGCGGAGGGGTACAGGACTGGACCTGGGGCGGAGGGGTACAGGACTGGACCTGGGGCTAGGGATACAGGACCTGGGGCGGAGGGGTACAGGACTGGACCTGGGGCTAGGGATACAGGACCTGGGGCGGAGGGGTACAGGACTGGACCTGGGGCGGAGGGGTACAGGACTGGACCTGGGGCGGAGGGGTACAGGACTGGACCTGGGGCGGAGGGGCTAGGGGTACGGGACTGGACCTGGGGCGGAGGGGCTAGGGGTTCGGGACTGGACCTGGGGCGGAGGGGCTAGGGGTTCGGGACTGGACCTGGGGCGGAGGGGCTAGGGGTTCGGGACTGGACCTGGGGCGGAGGGGCTAGGGGTTCGGGACTGGACCTGGGGCGGAGGGGCTAGGGGTACAGGACTGGACCTGGGGTGGAGGGGCTAGGGGTACAGGACTGGACCTGGGGTGGAGGGGCTAGGGGTACAGGACTGGACCTGGGGTGGAGGGGTACAGGACTGGGGTTAGTTGATAGGCAGAGGGGTTGAGTGGGGTCAGCCTGTATCGCCCTCCAGGGGGCGTGTCCTCTAAGCCTTCTCCTCCAGTATGTTGTCCAGGGGGCGTGTCCTCTAAGCCTTCTCCTCCAGTATGTTGTCCAGGGGGCGTGTCCTCCTCCTCCAGTATGTTGTCCAGGGGGCGTGTCCTCCTCCTCCAGTATGTTGTCCAGGGGGCGTGTCCTCCTCCTCCAGTATGTTGTCCAGGGGGCGTGTCCTCCTCCTCCAGTATGTTGTCCAGGGGGCGTGTCCTCCTCCTCCAGTATGTTGTCCAGGGGGCGTGTCCTCTAAGCCTTCTTCTTCTCCAGTATGTTGTGCAGCTCATCAGCGTCCTCTGCTGTTTTGACCCTGATGAGCATGGCGACAGGGTTGGTAGGGTTGTTGAGGTCCACCACGGGGTTAGGAACACATATCACCATGACGTTGTTCTTCCCCATCCTGGAACAGGGTGTGGAGGCCTGGACCAGGATATTCAACAGGATGTTACCTGGAGGAGAGAGAGAGAGGGTGTTATTGATGAGGCCTGGACCAGGATGTTACCTGGAGGAGAGAGAGAGAGGGTGTTATTGATGAGGCCTGGACCAGGATGTTACCTGGAGGAGAGAGAGAGAGAGGGTGTTATTGATGAGGCCTGGACCAGGATGTTACCTGGAGGAGAGAGAGAGAGAGAGGGTGTTATTGATGAGGCCTGGACCAGGATGTTACCTGGAGGAGAGAGAGAGAGAGAGGGTGTTATTGATGAGGCCTGGACCAGGATGTTACCTGGAGGAGAGAGAGAGAGAGGGTGTTATTGATGAGGCCTGGACCAGGATGTTACCTGGAGGAGAGAGAGAGAGGGTGTTATTGATGAGGCCTGGACCAGGATGTTACCTGGAGGAGAGAGAGAGAGGGTGTTATTGATGAGGGCTGGACCAGGATGTTACCTGGAGGAGAGAGAGAGAGAGGGTGTTATTGATGAGGCCTGGACCAGGATGTTACCTGGAGGAGAGAGAGAGAGAGGGTGTTATTGATGAGGCCTGGACCAGGATGTTACCTGGAGGAGAGAGAGAGAGAGGGTGTTATTGATGAGGGCTGGACCAGGATGTTACCTGGAGGAGAGAGAGAGAGAGAGGGTGTTATTGATGAGGCCTGGACCAGGATGTTACCTGGAGGAGAGAGAGAGAGGGTGTTATTGATGAGGCCTGGACCAGGATGTTACCTGGAGGAGAGAGAGAGAGGGTGTTATTGATGAGGCCTGGACCAGGATGTTACCTGGAGGAGAGAGAGAGAGAGGGTGTTATTGATGAGGCCTGGACCAGGATGTTACCTGGAGGAGAGAGAGAGAGAGAGGGTGTTATTGATGAGGCCTGGACCAGGATGTTACCTGGAGGAGAGAGAGAGAGAGGGTGTTATTGATGAGGCCTGGACCAGGATGTTACCTGGAGGAGAGAGAGAGAGAGGGTGTTATTGATGAGGCCTGGACCAGGATGTTACCTGGAGGAGAGAGAGAGAGGGTGTTATTGATGAGGCCTGGACCAGGATGTTACCTGGAGGAGAGAGAGAGAGGGTGTTATTGATGAGGGCTGGACCAGGATGTTACCTGGAGGAGAGAGAGAGAGAGGGTGTTATTGATGAGGCCTGGACCAGGATGTTACCTGGAGGAGAGAGAGAGAGAGAGGGTGTTATTGATGAGGGCCTGGACCAGGATGTTACCTGGAGGAGAGAGAGAGAGAGGGTGTTATTGATGAGGGCTGGACCAGGATGTTACCTGGAGGAGAGAGAGAGAGAGAGGGTGTTATTGATGAGGCCTGGACCAGGATGTTACCTGGAGGAGAGAGAGAGAGAGGGTGTTATTGATGAGGCCTGGACCAGGATGTTACCTGGAGGAGAGAGAGAGAGAGGGTGTTATTGATGAGGGCTGGACCAGGATGTTACCTGGAGGAGAGAGAGAGAGAGAGGGTGTTATTGATGAGGCCTGGACCAGGATGTTACCTGGAGGAGAGAGAGAGAGAGGGTGTTATTGATGAGGGCTGGACCAGGATGTTACCTGGAGGAGAGAGAGAGAGAGGGTGTTATTGATGAGGGCTGGACCAGGATGTTACCTGGAGGAGAGAGAGAGAGGGTGTTATTGATGAGGGCTGGACCAGGATGTTACCTGGAGGAGAGAGAGAGAGGGTGTTATTGATGAGGGCTGGACCAGGATGTTACCTGGAGGAGAGAGAGAGAGGGTGTTATTGATGAGGGCTGGACCAGGATGTTACCTGGAGGAGAGAGAGAGAGGGTGTTATTGATGAGGGCTGGACCAGGATGTTACCTGGAGGAGAGAGAGAGAGGGTGTTATTGATGAGGGCTGGACCAGGATGTTACCTGGAGGAGAGAGAGAGAGAGAGGGTGTTATTGATGAGGGCTGGACCAGGATGTTACCTGGAGGAGAGAGAGAGAGAGAGGGTGTTATTGATGAGGGCTGGACCAGGATGTTACCTGGAGGAGAGAGAGAGAGGGTGTTATTGATGAGGGCTGGACCAGGATGTTACCTGGAGGAGAGAGAGAGAGAGGGTGTTATTGATGAGGGCTGGACCAGGATGTTACCTGGAGGAGAGAGAGAGAGAGGGTGTTATTGATGAGGGCTGGACCAGGATGTTACCTGGAGGAGAGAGAGAGAGGGTGTTATTGATGAGGGCTGGACCAGGATGTTACCTGGAGGAGAGAGAGAGAGAGGGTGTTATTGATGAGGCCTGGACCAGGATGTTACCTGGAGGAGAGAGAGAGCGAGGGTGTTATTGATGAGGCCTGGACCAGGATGTTACCTGGAGGAGAGAGAGAGAGAGGGTGTTATTGATGAGGCCTGGACCAGGATGTTACCTGGAGGAGAGAGAGAGAGAGAGGGTGTTATTGATGAGGCCTGGACCAGGATGTTACCTGGAGGAGAGAGAGAGAGAGGGTGTTATTGATGAGGCCTGGACCAGGATGTTACCTGGAGGAGAGAGAGAGAGAGGGTGTTATTGATGAGGCCTGGACCAGGATGTTACCTGGAGGAGAGAGAGAGAGAGGGTGTTATTGATGAGGGCTGGACCAGGATGTTACCTGGAGGAGAGAGAGAGAGAGAGGGTGTTATTGATGAGGCCTGGACCAGGATGTTACCTGGAGGAGAGAGAGAGAGGGTGTTATTGATGAGGGCTGGACCAGGATGTTACCTGGAGGAGAGAGAGAGAGAGAGGGTGTTATTGATGAGGCCTGGACCAGGATGTTACCTGGAGGAGAGAGAGAGAGAGGGTGTTATTGATGAGGGCTGGACCAGGATGTTACCTGGAGGAGAGAGAGAGAGGGTGTTATTGATGAGGGCTGGACCAGGATGTTACCTGGAGGAGAGAGAGAGAGAGGGTGTTATTGATGAGGCCTGGACCAGGATGTTACCTGGAGGAGAGAGAGAGAGGGTGTTATTGATGAGGGCTGGACCAGGATGTTACCTGGAGGAGAGAGAGAGAGGGTGTTATTGATGAGGGCTGGACCAGGATGTTACCTGGAGGAGAGAGAGAGAGGGTGTTATTGATGAGGGCTGGACCAGGATGTTACCTGGAGGAGAGAGAGAGAGGGTGTTATTGATGAGGGCTGGACCAGGATGTTACCTGGAGGAGAGAGAGAGAGGGTGTTATTGATGAGGGCTGGACCAGGATGTTACCTGGAGGAGAGAGAGAGGGTGTTATTGATGAGGGCTGGACCAGGATGTTACCTGGAGGAGAGAGAGAGAGGGTGTTATTGATGAGGGCTGGACCAGGATGTTACCTGGAGGAGAGAGAGAGAGGGTGTTATTGATGAGGGCTGAACCAGGATGTTACCTGGAGGAGAGAGAGAGAGAGAGAGGGTGTTATTGATGAGGGCTGGACCAGGATGTTACCTGGAGGAGAGAGAGAGGGTGTTATTGATGAGGGCTGGACCAGGATGTTACCTGGAGGAGAGAGAGAGAGGGTGTTATTGATGAGGGCTGGACCAGGATGTTACCTGGAGGAGAGAGAGAGAGGGTGTTATTGATGAGGCCTGGACCAGGATGTTACCTGGAGGAGAGAGAGAGAGAGAGAGGGTGTTATTGATGAGGGCTGGACCAGGATGTTACCTGGAGGAGAGAGAGAGAGAGAGGGTGTTATTGATGAGGGCTGGACCAGGATGTTACCTGGAGGAGAGAGAGAGAGGGTGTTATTGATGAGGGCTGGACCAGGATGTTACCTGGAGGAGAGAGAGAGAGGGTGTTATTGATGAGGCCTGGACCAGGATGTTACCTGGAGGAGAGAGAGAGAGGGTGTTATTGATGAGGCCTGGACCAGGATGTTACCTGGAGGAGAGAGGGTGTTATTGATGAGGGCTGGACCAGGATGTTACCTGGAGGAGAGAGAGAGAGAGAGGGTGTTATTGATGAGGGCTGGACCAGGATGTTACCTGGAGGAGAGAGAGAGAGGGTGTTATTGATGAGGGCTGGACCAGGATGTTACCTGGAGGAGAGAGAGAGAGGGTGTTATTGATGAGGGCTGGACCAGGATGTTACCTGGAGGAGAGAGAGAGAGAGGGTGTTATTGATGAGGGCTGGACCAGGATGTTACCTGGAGGAGAGAGAGAGAGGGTGTTATTGATGAGGGCTGGACCAGGATGTTACCTGGAGGAGAGAGAGAGAGAGGGTGTTATTGATGAGGGCTGGACCAGGATGTTACCTGGAGGAGAGAGAGGGTGTTATTGATGAGGGCTGGACCAGGATGTTACCTGGAGGAGAGAGAGAGAGGGTGTTATTGATGAGGCCTGGACCAGGATGTTACCTGGAGGAGAGAGAGAGAGGGTGTTATTGATGAGGGCTGGACCAGGATGTTACCTGGAGGAGAGAGAGAGAGGGTGTTATTGATGAGGGCTGGACCAGGATGTTACCTGGAGGAGAGAGAGAGAGAGAGAGGGTGTTATTGATGAGGGCTGGACCAGGATGTTACCTGGAGGAGAGAGAGAGAGGGTGTTATTGATGAGGGCTGGACCAGGATGTTACCTGGAGGAGAGAGAGAGAGAGGGTGTTATTGATGAGGGCTGGACCAGGATATATATGTGAGTGAGTGAGAGTTAGTGAGTGAGAGATTATTGATGAGGTCTGGACCAGGATGTTTGTTACCTGGGAGAGAGACACAAGTACACAATTGTTGGGTGACATGCGAGTAACCCAGCTCCACTAGAGGGAGGAGACTGCAGATATCCACAGTAATACCTCAGTCTGGCCACTAGAGGGAGGAGAACACAGATATCCACAGTAATACCTCAGTCTGGCCACTAGAGGGAGGAGACCACAGATATCCACAGTAATACCTCAGTCTGGCCACTAGAGGGAGGAGACTACAGATATCCACAGTAATACCTCAGTCTGGCCACTAGAGGGAGGAGATGAGTGTTCAGTAAATTCCTCATGTAGGCTACAGCTCTATAGTTCCACAGCAGCAGCCCAACAGGAGGCCTAAAGCCATCAGAGATAGTCTTCAAAACACAGCCTTAGTATGGGCCAGCAGGCAAAAACACAGCCTTAGTATGGGCCAGCAGGCAAAAACACAGCCTTAGTATGGGCCAGCAGGCAAAAACACAGCCTTAGTATGGGCCAGCAGGCAAAAACACAGCCTTAGTATGGGCCAGCAGGCAAAAACACAGCCTTAGTATGGGCCAGCAGGCAAAAACACAGCCTTAGTATGGGCCAGCAGGCAGAAACACTCATCAGTAAAGATTTTGTCAACTGTGAGGTGCATAAAGTGAATTGGACATCACGCTTAAAACCCCAAATAAAAACCTCCTTCTCCTATTGCTACATTTAGAAAATACAAAAATCTGCTCCTAGGATTTTACAGAGCCAGCAGTAACTTACCACAGGCAGGGTTTCCCCTAGGATTGTTTTCAGCAGTGGTGGCAAGGCTAGCGGGGCATTGCTACTAGTGGGGGTATGCATTGGGACTAGCATTAGCACAAGGACATGCTAGGTGTTCCATAGACTTACAATCATTGAGCCAATGACTATACATGTAAAAAAGCGCCTCGGCCGAAATATATATATTTAATAATATATATAATAATATATATAAATTATAATATATTATATATATTATATATAATAAATTATAAATATATATAAGGTAAGGTTTAATAAGGTTTAATAAGGTAATGTTAAATAAGGCTTAATGCCGTAAGGTTTAATAAGGTAAGGTTTAATAAGGTAAGGTTTAATAAGGTAAGGTTTAATAAGGCTTAATGCCGTAAGGTTTAATAAGGTAAGGTTTAATAAGGTAAGGTTTAATAAGGTTTAATGCGGTAAGGTTCAATAAGGTAAGGTTTAATAAGGCTTAATGCGGTAAGGTTTAATAAGGCTTAATGCGGTAAGGTTTAATAAGGCTTAATGCGGTAAGGTTTAATAAGGCTTAATGCGGTCAGGTTTAATAAGGCTTAATGCGGTAAGGTTTAATAAGGCTTAATGCGGTAAGGTTTAATAAGGCTTAATGCGGTAAGGTTTAATAAGGCTTAATGCGGTAAGGTTTAATAAGGCTTAATGCGGTAAGGTTTAATTAATGTGGTCAGGTTTAATAAGGTAAGGTTTAATAAGGTAAGGTTTAATAAGGCTTAATGCGGTAAGGTTTAATAAGGCTTAATGCGGTAAGGTTTAATAAGGCTTAATGCGGTAAGGTTTAATAAGGCTTAATGCGGTAAGGTTTAATAAGGTTTAATAAGGCTTAATGCAGTAAGGTTTAATGCAGTAAGGTTTAATAAGGTAAGGTTTAATGCAGTAAGGTTTAATAAGGTAAGGTTTAATAAGGCTCAGTAAGGTAAAGTTCTATATTTTAATAACATACCCAGGTTGGTATCTTTCACACCACCGAGTCCAGTCTAGGTCTCTAGATAAGGTTTAATAAGCGTTAATATTTTAATAACATACCCAGGTTGGTATCAGCGCGGACTAACAGCTGTGTCTTTCCGTCTGCGGTCGTCTTCAGGTGCAGTGTTCCAACTCCCTTCTCCTTGAACTCCGTCTCTTTCTTATAGAACAGTTTACACCTGGAACACACGTCGACTGACGTCAATGTCATCGTTTGGAAGAAACCCCCCCCGTTTCTGAATGGTAAAATATAACACCGCAGAAGGTTTGGCAAATGTGAACCATAATACATTCCAGTGGCTATTTCTAAGACGTATGAAGCAGATCCTACAGATGTATAGAGAGACATATTTTAAAAAAATGTTTCTGGAAACGAAGAGCTACTTTTTGGAGTAGAACGCATCAGTCTCCTTGATCTCCTGGACTTCCACTTTGGGGGGTTCATCCGATTCCTCCCCGTTTTCATCTACGGGGTGACAAGGAAGAGACGGACGGACGTTATGAAAGAGCATGCAACACTGTCCAACATTATTTCATTAAACATTTTTTTTGAAGTGTCTCTGATAAAGAAATGTACAGATGAAACAAACATATGGCCTAAATCCACTTTACACTAAGAATATTCAGTATTTATTTTCCACAATGACCGTACATGTGAGCTCAGCCCCTTGAATGTGATATCTAATAAAAAAGAGATTTAAAATCACTGGGATTAAAAACCCTGAAATTGAGATTTAATAGAGGTTTAATCTCTGGGATTAAAAAACTGAATGTGAGATCTAAGAGGTTTAATCTCTGGGATTAAAAACCTGAATGTGAGATCTAATAGAGGTCTAATCTCTGGGATTAAAAACCTGAATGTGAGATCTAAGAGGTTAAATCTCTGGGATTAAAAACCTGATTGTGAGATTTTATAGAGGTTTAATCTGGGATTAAAAACCTGAAAGTGAGATCTAATAGAGGTCTAATCTCTGGGATTAAAACCCTGAAATTGAGATCTAGTAGAGGTCTAATCTGGGATTAAAACCCTGAATGTGAGATCTAAGAGGTTAAATCTCTGGGATTAAAAACCTGATTGTGAGATTTTATAGAGGTTTAATCTGGGATTAAAAACCTGAAAGTGAGATCTAATAGAGGTCTAATCTCTGGGATTAAAAACCTGAATGTGAGATCTAATAGAGGTTTAATCTGGGATTAAAAACCTGAATGTGAGATCTAATAGAGGTTTAATCTGGGATTAAAAACCTGAATGTGAGATCTAATAGAGGTTTAATCTCTGGGATTAAAAACCTGAATGTGAGATCTAATAGAGGTTTAATCTGGGATTAAAAACCTGAATGTGAGATCTAATAGAGGTTTAATCTCTGGGATTAAAAACCAACACAATCTTCAAATATGATAAAACATTATGTCTTATAATTCTGCTGAAATGTACTAAACTATCAGCATAGTTGTTTACCCAATATGTTCCACAAAACATTGTTGACAAACCACAACATGGACATCGGTCACGGCTTTATATAATGATTTAGCCAACAAAAAACATTCAGAAATCTAGTCAGTTAAAACTTATTTAGATAATGCTGACGTAAAAACTAAAATGTTTGCAAAATATCCTCTGTCTGTATTCTGGCTCTATATGTTATCCATCACTAGCGGCGCCATATCACCTAGTACAATTCTGGACTAGCGGCGCCATATCACCTAGTACAATTCTGGACTAGCGGCGCCATATCACCTAGTACAATTCTGGACTAGCGGCGCCATATCACCTAGT
>NW_024058691.1:0-10000 GCF_016432855.1 Salvelinus namaycush
ACACCTGGGATAACACCATTCTAGACAGACACCTGGATAACACCATTCTAGACAGAACACCTGGATAACACCATTCTAGACAGAACACCTGGATAACACCATTCTAGACAGAACACCGGGATAACACCATTCTAGACAGAACACCTGGATAACACCATTCTAGACAGAACACCTGGATAACACCATTCTAGACAGAACACCTGGATAACACCATTCTAGACAGAACACCTGGGATAACACCATTCTAGACAGAACACCTGGATAACACCATTCTAGACAGAACACCTGGATAACACCATTCTAGACAGAACCACTGGATAACACCATTCTAGACAGAACACCTGGGATAACACCATTCTAGACAGAACACTGGATAACACCATTCTAGACAGAACACCTGGATAAACACATTCTAGACAGAACACCTTGGATCACCATTCTAGACAGAACACCTGGGATAACACCATTCTAGACAAACACCTGGATAACACCATTCTAGACAGAACACCTGGATAACACCATTCTAGACAGAACACCTGGGATAACACCATTCTAGACAGAACACCTGGATAACACCATTCTAGAAGAAACACCTGGATAACACCATTCTAGACAGAACACCTGGATAACACCATTCTAGACAGAACACCTGGATAACACCATTCTAGACAGAACACCTGGCATAACACCATTCTAGACAGAACACCTGGATAACACCATTCTAGACAGAACACCTGGGATAACACCATTCTAGACAGAACACCTGGATAACACCATTCTAGACAGAACACCTAGATAACACCATTCTAGACAGAACACCTGGATAACACCATTCTAGACAGAACACCTGGGATAACACCATTCTAGACAGAACACCTGGGATAACACCATTCTAGACAGAACACCTGGATAACACCATTCTAGACAGAACACTGGATAACACCATTCTAGACAGAACACCTGGATAACACCATTCTAGACAGAACACCTGGGATAACACCATTCTAGACAGAACACCTGGATAACACCATTCTAGACAGAACACCTGGTATAACACCATTCTAGACAGAACACCTGGATAACACCATTCTAGACAGAACACCTGGGATAACACCATTCTAGACAGAACACCTGGATAACACACATCTAGACAGAACACCTGGATAACACCATTCTAGACAGAACACCTGGATAACACCATTCTAGACAGAACACCTGGGATAACACCATTCTAGACAGAACAACTGGATAACACCATTCTAGACAGAACACCTGGGATAACACCATTCTAGACAGAACACCTGGGATAACACCATTCTAGACAGAACACCTGGGATAACACCATTCTAGACAGAACACCTGGGATAACACCATTCTAGACAGAACACCTGGATAACACCATTCTAGACAGAACACCTGGATAACACCATTCTAGACAGAACACCTGGATAACACCATTCTAGACAGAACACCTTGGATAACACCATTCTAGACAGAACACCTGGATAACACCATTCTAGACAGAACACCTGGGATAACACCATTCTAGACAGAACACCTGGGATACACCATTCTAGACAGAACACCTGGATAACACCATTCTAGACAGAACACCTGGATAACACATTCTAGACAGAACACCTGGGATAACACCATTCTAGACAGAACACCTGGATAACACCATTCTAGACAGAACACCTGGGA
Organism: Salvelinus namaycush; assembly: GCF_016432855.1. Classification (NCBI taxonomy): domain Eukaryota; kingdom Metazoa; phylum Chordata; class Actinopteri; order Salmoniformes; family Salmonidae; genus Salvelinus; species Salvelinus namaycush. The sequence goes on from NW_024058691.1 coordinate 1,705, forward strand.
TAACACCATTCTAGACAGAACACCTGGGATAACACCATTCTAGACAGAACACCTGGGATAACACCATTCTAGACAGAACACCTGGATAACACCATTCTAGACAGAACACCTGGATAACACCATTCTAAAAGAACACCTGGGATAAACCATTCTAGACAGAACACCTGGATAACACCATTCTAGACAGAACACCTGGATAACACCATTCTAGACAGAACACCTGGGATAACACCATTCTAGACAGAACACCTGGATAACACCATTCTAGACAGAACACCTGGGATAACACCATTCTAGACAGAACACCTGGATAACACCATTCTAGACAGAACACCTGGGATAACACCATTCTAGACAGAACACCTGGGATAACACCATTCTAGACAGAACACCTGGGATAACACCATTCTAGACAGAACACCTGGATAACACCATTCTAGACAGAACACCTGGATAACACCATTCTAGACAGAACACCTGGATAACACCATTCTAGACAGAACACCTGGATAACACCATTCTAGACAGAACACCTGGATAACACCATTCTAGACAGAACACCTGGGATAACACCATTCTAGACAGAACACCTGGGATAACACCATTCTAGACAGAACACCTGGGATAACACCATTCTAGACAGAACACCTGGGATAACACCATTCTAGACAGAACACCTGGATAACACCATTCTAGACAGAACACCTGGATAACACCATTCTAGACAGAACACCTGGGATAACACCATTCTAGACAGAACACCTGGATAACACCATTCTAGACAGAACACCTGGGATAACACCATTCTAGACAGAACACCTGGATAACACCATTCTAGACAGAACACCTGGGATAACACCATTCTAGACAGAACACCTGGATAACACCATTCTAGACAGAACACCTGGATAACACCATTCTAGACAGAACACCTGGGATAACACCATTCTAGACAGAACACCTGGATAACACCATTCTAGACAGAACACCTGGATAACACCATTCTAGACAGAACACCTGGGATAACACCATTCTAGACAGAACACCTGGATAACACCATTCTAGACAGACACCTGGATAACACCATTCTAGACAGAACACCTGGATAACACCATTCTAGACAGAACACCTGGGATAACACCATTCTAGACAGAACACCTGGATAACACCATTCTAGACAGAACACCTGGGATAACACATTCTAGACAGAACACCTGGATAACACCATTCTAGAACAGAACTACCTGGATAAATCAGACAGAACACCTGGGATAACACCATTCTAGACAGAACACCTGGATAACACCATTCTAGACAGAACACCTGGATAACACCATTCTAGACAGAACAACTGGATAACACCATTCTAGACAGAACACCTGGATAACACCATTCTAGACAGAACACCTGGGATAACACCATTCTAGACAGAACACCTGGGATAACACCATTCTAGACAGAACACCTGGGATAAACACCATTCTAGACAGAACACCTGGGATAACACCATTCTAGACAGAACACCTGGGATAACACCATTCTAGACAGAACACCTGGGATAACACCATTCTAGACAGAACACCTGGATAACACCATTCTAGACAGAACACCTGGGATAACACCATTCTAGACAGAACACCTGGGATAACACCATTCTAGACAGAACACCTGGGATAACACCATTCTAGACAGAACACCTGGGATAACACCATTCTAGACAGAACACCTGGATAACACCATTCTAGACAGAACACCTGGATAACACCATTCTAGACAGACCACCTGGGATAACACCATTCTAGACAGAACACCTAATAGCGGTTCCATACGTGACAGAGATTAAAATATCTGCGAGAAGCTTAGAAAGAGGGGGAATCTAAAGATGCAACAACTAGGATGTTTTGCTACTTGGATTAGGACTGTGTCTTTGGCTGTCATAGCGGTGGGTTCTATAAGGAAGTACATTTAAATACATTAGCTAAAATGATATAATTACTCCTGTCTCTACAGAAATACATGAAATCCTTCAAGATCAACATGATTTAGCCACAGAGGAATCAATGATCGTTAGCTTATTAAAAAAATAATAATAGCTGTGTATTGTTTCATATCACAAGCTAGTCGGCCTAGGCTTGCTTTGGCAGCCGAGTGACAACAGGCCTAGATGATTACTGAGTTGCGGCTGTCAGTTAAAAACATCTTAAATATGTTTGAAGATAATGTGGCTTGGATAAAAATTAAAATGTTGAGACAGGAAGAAGGGGAGAGGTGCAGATATAGGTCAGTCTCTCTCCAGAATGGCTCAGCAGAGCAGGGGTCTGTTGTGAAGATATAAGAGAGTCTCTCTCCAGAATGGCTCAGCAGAGCAGGGGTCTGTTGTGAAGATATAGGTCAGTCTCTCTCCAGAATGGCTCAGCAGAGCAGGGGTCTGTTGTGAAGATATAGGTCAGTCTCTCTCCAGAATGGCTCAGCAGAGCAGGGGTCTGTTGTGAAGATATAGGTCAGTCTCTCTCCAGAATGGCTCAGCAGAGCAGGGGTCTGTTGTGAAGATATAGGTCAGTCTCTCTCCAGAATGGCTCAGCAGAGCAGGGGTCTGTTGTGAAGATATAGGTCAGTCTCTCTCCAGAATGGCTCAGCAGAGCAGGGGTCTGTTGTGAAGATATAGGTCAGTCTCTCTCCAGAATGGCTCAGCAGAGCAGGGGTCTGTTGTGAAGATATAAGAGAGTCTCTCTCCAGAATGGCTCAGCAGAGCAGGGGTCTGTTGTGAAGATATAGGTCAGTCTCTCTCCAGAATGGCTCAGCAGAGCAGGGGTCTGTTGTGAAGATATAGGTCAGTCTCTCTCCAGAATGGCTCAGCAGAGCAGGGGTCTGTTGTGAAGATATAGGTCAGTCTCTCTCCAGAATGGCTCAGCAGAGCAGGGGTCTGTTGTGAAGATATAAGAGAGTCTCTCTCCAGAATGGCTCAGCAGAGCAGGGGTCTGTTGTGAAGATATAGGTCAGTCTCTCTCCAGAATGGCTCAGCAGAGCAGGGGTCTGTTGTGAAGATATAGGTCAGTCTCTCTCCAGAATGGCTCAGCAGAGCAGGGGTCTGTTGTGAAGATATAAGAGAGTCTCTCTCCAGAATGGCTCAGCAGAGCAGGGGTCTGTTGTGAAGATATAAGAGAGTCTCTCTCCAGAATGGCTCAGCATCTCTCTTACCAATTCTTCATTGTTATTGTCTCATTGTGTGATTTGAATGCCATTTGATTGTTTATTTGATAAAATCTTCCATTACAGCTGAGGAGAGACATTCATGAAATAACCCGTTTTCATTTGTCGGCTTTATGCAGCCTATTTTGACTTAGTTGACATTTGGGAGTTATAGGTCTACTGCTGCATTGGTCTACAGGCCATCTCTGAGTTATAGGTCTACTGCTGCATTGGTCTACAGGCCATCTCTGAGTTATAGGTCTACTGCTGCATTGGTCTAAAGACTATCTCTGAGTTATAGGTCTACTGCTGCATTGGTCTACAGACTATCTCTGAGTTATAGGTCTACTGCTGCATTGGTCTAAAGACTATCTCTGAGTTATAGGTCTACTGCTGCATTGGTCTAAAGACTATCTCTGAGTTATAGGTCTACTGCTGCATTGGTCTAAAGACTATCTCTGAGTTATAGGTCTACTGCTGCATTGGTCTACAGACTATCTCTGAGTTATAGGTCTACTGCTGCATTGGTCTAAAGACTATCTCTGAGTTATAGGTCTACTGCTGCATTGGTCTAAAGACTATCTCTGAGTTATAGGTCTACTGCTGCATTGGTCTACAGACTATCTCTGAGTTATAGGCCTACTGCTGCATTGGTCTAAAGACTACCTCTGAGTTATAGGCCTACTGCTGCATTGGTCTACAGACTATCTCTGAGTTATAGGTCTACTGCTGCATTGGTCTACAGGCCATCTCTGAGTTATAGGCCTACTGCTGCATTGGTCTACAGACTATCTCTGAGTTATAGGCCTACTGCTGCATTGGTCTACAGGCCATCTCTGAGTTATAGGCCTACTGCTGCATTGGTCTAAAGACTATCTCTGAGTTATAGGTCTACTGCTGCATTGGTCTACAGACTATCTCTGAGTTATAGGTCTACTGCTGCATTGGTCTAAAGACTATCTCTGAGTTATAGGTCTACTGCTGCATTGGTCTAAAGACTATCTCTGAGTTATAGGTCTACTGCTGCATTGGTCTACAGACTATCTCTGAGTTATAGGTCTACTGCTGCATTGGTCTACAGGCTATCTCTGAGTTATAGGCCTACTGCTGCATTGGTCTACAGGCCATCTCTGAGTTATAGGCCTACTGCTGCATTGGTCTAAAGACTATCTCTGAGTTATAGGTCTACTGCTGCATTGGTCTAAAGACTACCTCTGAGTTATAGGCCTACTGCTGCATTGGTCTACAGACTATCTCTGAGTTATAGGTCTACTGCTGCATTGGTCTACAGGCTATCTCTGAGTAATAGGCCTACTGCTGCATTGGTCTACAGGCCATCTCTGAGTTATAGGCTGAGTTGCAAAGAAAAAGCCATATCTCATATCAAAATGGGCAAAATAACACAGATACTGGACAGAGGAACTCTGTCTAGAAGGCCAGCATCCCGGAGTCGCCGCTTCACTGTTGACGTTGAGACTGGTGTTTTGCGGGTACTATTTAATGAAGCTGCCAGTTGAGGACTTGTGAGGCGCCTGTTTCTCAAACTAGACACTCTAATGTACTTGTCCTCTTGCTCAGTTGTGCACCTGGGCCTCCCACTCCTCTTTCTATTCTGGCTATTTTGGAACTTTTGTGAGTGTAATGTTTACTGTTCATTTTAATAGTTTATTTAACTTTTTGTTTATTATCTATTTCACTTGCTTTATTGGCAATGTAAACATATGTTTCCCATGCCAATAAAGCCCTTAATCTCTTTAGGATCCACCTCTTTTAAAAAAATGTTTTTGCCTGAAATGACATACCCAAATCTAACTGCCTGTAGCTCAGGCCCTGAAGCAAGGATATGCATATTATTGGTATCATTTGAAAGGAAACACTTTTTCAAGTTTGTGGAAATGTGAAAGGAATGTAGTAGAATATAACACATTAGATCTGGTAAAAGATAATAAAAAGAAGACGTTTCTTTGTATTTTTTTTGTACCATCATCTTTGAAATGAAGGGAAGGGCCATAATGTATTATTCCAGCCCAGCTGCAATTGTGATTTTGTCCGTTAGACAAATGAGCAGCAGTGTATGCGCAAAGTTTTAGACGGATCCAATGAACCATTGCATTACTGTTCAAAATTTGTATCAAGACTGCCCAAATGTGCCTAATTTGTTTGTTAATAACTTTTCATGTTCAAAATTCTGCACTCTCCTCAAACAATAGCATGTTATTCTTTCATAGCTAGGTGGGCGATGTTCTGGTGAGACGCCAGGGGATGAGATTAATCACTTCTGCCCCTCTCTGTCTCTCTCTCTCTCTCTCTCTCTCTCTCTCTCTCTCTCTCTCTCGCTCTCTCTCTCTCTCTCTCGCTCGCTCTCTCTCTCTCTCTGTCCCTCTCTCTCTCTCTCTCTCTCTGTCTCTGTCTCTCTCTCTCTCTCTCTCTCATTCTCTCTTTTTTCTCTGTTTGCTCAAGAGACCCCCATAAGTTTTTATTTATTTTTTAAATATGGACATTTCTCCAGCCCCTTGCTCATAGGCCACTCCCCCTAGACAATATGTAGTCAACGTGAAGCCTAATCGGAACCCGTATGCTATTTTATGCTAAACAGTGATACGTATAGAGTATACAAATTATGATTACCACCTCAGGTTGCAAATAATACGTTCTAAAGTTCAGCATTTAAAAATATATCTATAATAAGTATATTGTACCAGCTATTTGTGGGTGATTTAGTGTTGTGTATGGTATTTGAGGATGATGTATCTGTTTTGGCCCGGGTTGCGTGGAAGTGAAGAAGCTTTTAAAGGCATTGGCATACAATGGAGTTCATTAATATTATACACAGACATTTATTTAGCAGTCACATAAACAGTAATATTATACTAAAGGAGAAAGATTTAGTGCTGCTTCCGGAACCCAAACGCCCCGTCATTGGAGAGGAGACACAGATCCGGTAACTTACCTCTACCATCTGTTCTATTGGCCAGCGTGCTGTATGAACCCTCCTGCTGTGCTCCGGTCAAATTGGACCGATTTACACGTTTTCTCTCCGAGATAATGTAGTTCATTTAATCTGATTGTCATCAGGTTCCATGACTTTGTCCACACAGGGCATCTGAACACACAACATACATTTTGATGATTTTCATTACATTTTGGGTGTTTTGTTTAACTTTTGTTCACCTGTTACGTTTCCGGTCATTAGAAATGAATAGGTGAGACTACAATTAGTGTATAAAATTGAGTTCAGGCACATGCCCATTCATCAGATGGACACACTTCCTCTCCCAGACCCTCATATTCATGTGTGTTTGAGCACACACACACACACACACACACACACACACACACACACACACACACACACACACACACACACACACACACACACACACACACACACACACACACACACCTCACTCCCCTTCTAGGCTTCCATAGCAACCCCCACGGCAACCTTTCCCCAATAGAATCTTTCCCCCATGGGAACCACACCTGTTGGAATTCTCACAAACAATCACAACATTGTTTCAATAATATATAGAACTTTGTATATAAAGCTTTTTTGAGGTTTTTGCTCACAATTCATTCTGTGGCAGCACAATGACCAAACGATATAGTGTATGTGAGGCTCTTGATCATATCTTTGATCGTGATACCGGTGAGGAGGAGAGAGTAAACTTTGACACAAAGTAATCTGTGATAAATAGCACAATATGTTTCATCTGAGTATTTGTTATAGTCAAAATAATCCACACCTGATGCTTTTTTTAACTCAAAAACTAGTTGTATGAGCTCAGGTCAATGAGTTCTACAGGCCATAAACAGCAAATAGAAGTAAAAAAAGGTGTAATATTTACAAGAACTTAAGTTGATAAAAAGATCTAACACAACATTAGGTGATAATATATGTATTATTATGGATTTATAATCAGCGATAATGGGGACGGTCATTTTAGACCGCTGAACACAGAATTAATGAATGAAACGAACACAACAGGAGGGTTAAAGACGGGAAGAGCTCCGTTTGAGACTACCCTACCAACGGGACATTCAAAAACTGTAATATCTTATGTTTCACCGAGTTGTGGCTGAAAAACATGGACAACATACAGCTGGATAACGCAAAGCAAGACAGAACCGCTGCCTCCGGTAAGACAAGGGGTGGCGGTCTGTGTCTATTTGTCAATAACAGCTGGTGCACGAAACCTAATATTACAGCTGGCGGGTTTTACGACATGGATAATATAGAGCTGGAGGGACCAACAGCACGTCCAACAGCACGACAGAACAGCTGCCTGCGGTAAGACAAGGGGTGGCGGTCTGTGTCTATTTGTCAATAACAGCTGTTGTGCGATCCCAAGGTTTTGCTCGCCTGAGGTAGAGTACGCCATGATAAGCTGTAGACCACACTATTTACCAAGAGAGTTTTCATCTGTATTTTTTTGTAGCTGTCTATTTACCACCACAAACCGATGCTGGCACTAAGACCACACTCAACGATAATAAGCCCATAAGAAAAAATTAAAATTGTTATTCAGAAGCAGTGCTCCTAGTGTCCAGGGACTATAAAACTTTTCAACTTAAATCCGTTTTACCTCATTTCACATGTGCATTTCATTTCAGAGGGAAAAAAACTCGAGACCACCTTTACTCCACACACAGAGATGCATACCAAGCTCTCCCTCGCCCTCCATTTGGCAAATCTGACCATAACTCTATCCTCCAGATTCCTGCTTACAAGCAAAAACTAAATCAGGAAGTAACAGTGACGCCCTCAATACGGAGGTGGTTTGATTACGCGGATGCTAAGGACTGTTCCGTTAGAACAGACTGGAACATGTTCCGGGATTCATCCAATGAAGTAACAGTGACGCCCTCAATACGGAAGTGGTCAGATGACGCAGATGCTAAACTAGAGGACTGTTCCGTTAGAACAGACTGGAACATGTTCCGGGATTCATCCAATGAAGTAACAGTGACGCCCTCAATACGGAAGTGGTTTGATTACGCGGATGCTAAGGACTGTTCCGTTAGAACAGACTGGAACATGTTCCGGGATTCATCCAATGAAGTAACAGTGACGCCCTCAATACGGAAGTGGTTTGATTACGCGGAT
>NW_024058691.1:15000-25000 GCF_016432855.1 Salvelinus namaycush
GACACACACACACCGTGGGATTTTAACACACACACACACTATGGGATTTAAACACACACACACTATGGGATTTAAACACACACACACACCGTGGGATTTTAACACACACACTATGGGATGTAAAAACACACACACACACTATGGGATGTAAACACACACACCGTGGGATTTTAACACACACACTATGGGATGTAAACACACACACACTATGGGATGTAAACACACACACACACCGTGGGATTTTAACACACACACACACACTATGGGATTTAAACACACACACACACTATGGGATTTAAACACACACACACACTATGGGATTTAAACACACACACACACCGTGGGATTTTAACACACACACACACTATGGGATTTAAATACACACACACACTATGGGATTTAAATACACACACACACACCGTGGGATTTTAACAGACACACACACACTATGGGATTTAAACACACACACACACTATGGGATTTAAACACACACACACACTATGGGATTTAAACACACACACACACCGTGGGATTTTAACAGACACACACACTATGGGATTTAAACACACACACACACCATGGGATTTAAACACACACACACACTATGGGATTTAAACACACACACACACCATGGGATTTTAACAGACACACACACTATGGGATTTAAACACACACACACACCATGGGATGTAAACACACACACTATGGGATTTAAACACACACACACACTATGGGATTTTAACAGACACACACACACTATGGGATTTAAACACACACACACACTATGGGATTTAAACACACACACACTATGGGATTTAAACACACACACACACACTATGGGATTTAAATACACACACACACTATGGGATTTAAACACACACACACACCGTGGGATTTTAACAGACACACACACTATGGGATTTAAACACACACACACACTATGGGATTTAAACACACACACACTATGGGATGTAAACACAGTGCTCCTGTAAGGGCTGCACACAAACACAGCCATTGTTTGATGTTCTTTCCCAGAAGGCCCTACTTCAGGAGAACTATAGGAAGTTGGTTACTGTAATTACATTGATTATACCTGGAAGAACAGGTAAACTAGGTATATTTACTAGACTTGTTCTGGAAGAACAGGTAAACTAGGTATATTTACTAGACTTGTTCTGGAAGAACAGGTAAACCAGGTATATTTACTAGATTTGTTCTGGAAGAACAGGTAAACTAGGTATATTTACTAGACTTGTTCAGGAAGAACAGGTAAACTAGGTATATTTACTAGACTTGTTCTGGAAGAACAGGTAAACTAGGTATATTTACTAGACTTGTTCTGGAAGAACAGGTAAACTAGGTAAATTTACTAGACTTGTTCAGGAAGAACAGGTAAACTAGGTATATTTACTAGACTTGTTCTGGAAGAACAGGTAAACTAGGTATATTTACTAGACTTGTTCTGGAAGAACAGGTAAACTAGGTATATTTACTAGACTGGTTCTGGAAGAACAGGTAAACTAGGTATATTTACTAGACTTGTTCTGGAAGAACAGGTAAACTAGGTATATTTACTAGACTTGTTCTGGAAGAACAGGTAAACCAGGTATATTTACTAGACTTGTTCTGGAAGAACAGGTAAACTAGGTATATTTACTAGACTTGTTCTGGAAGAACAGGTAAACTAGGTATATTTACTAGACTTGTTCTGGAAGAACAGGTAAACTAGGTATATTTACTAGACTTGTTTTGGAAGAACAGGTAAACTAGGTATATTTACTAGACTGGTTCTGGAAGAACAGGTAAACTAGGTATATTTACTAGACTTGTTCTGGAAGAACAGGTAAACCAGGTATATTTACTAGACTTGTTCTGGAAGAACAGGTAAACTAGGTATATTTACTAGACTTGTTCTGGAAGAACAGGTAAACCAGGTATATTTACTAGACTTGTTCTGGAAGAACAGGTAAACTAGGGATATTTACTAGACTTGTTCTGGAAGAACAGGTAAACCAGGGATATTTACTAGACTTGTTCAGGAAGAACAGGTAAACCAGGTATATTTACTAGACTTGTTCTGGAAGAACAGGTAAACTAGGTATATTTACTAGACTTGTTCTGGAAGAACAGGTAAACTAGGGATATTTACTAGACTTGTTCAGGAAGAACAGGTAAACCAGGTATATTTACTAGACTTGTTCTGGAAGAACAGGTAAACTAGGTATATTTACTAGACTTGTTCTGGAAGAACAGGTAAACCAGGTATATTTACTAGACTTGTTCTGGAAGAACAGGTAAACTAGGTATATTTACTAGACTTGTTCAGGAAGAACTGGTAAACTAGGTATATTTACTAGACTTGTTCAGGAAGAACAGGTAAACTAGGGATATTTACTAGACTTGTTCTGGAAGAACAGGTAAACTAGGTATATTTACTAGACTTGTTCTGGAAGAACAGGTAAACCAGGTATATTTACTAGACTTGTTCTGGAAGAACAGGTAAACCAGGTATATTTACTAGACTTGTTCTGGAAGAACAGGTAAACCAGGTATATTTACTAGACTTGTTCTGGAAGAACAGGTAAACTAGGTATATTTACTAGACTTGTTCTGGAAGAACAGGTAAACTAGGTATATTTACTAGACTTGTTCAGGAAGAACAGGTAAACTAGGTATATTTACTAGACTTGTTCTGGAAGAACAGGTAAACTAGGTATATTTACTAGACTGGTTCTGGAAGAACAGGTAAACTAGGTAAATTTACTAGACTTGTTCAGGAAGAACAGGTAAACTAGGTATATTTACTAGACTGGTTCTGGAAGAACAGGTAAACTAGGTATATTTACTAGACTTGTTCTGGAAGAACAGGTAAACTAGGTATATTTACTAGACTTGTTCTGGAAGAACAGGTAAACCAGGTATATTTACTAGACTTGTTCTGGAAGAACAGGTAAACTAGGTATATTTACTAGACTTGTTCTGGAAGAACAGGTAAACTAGGTATATTTACTAGACTTGTTCTGGAAGAACAGGTAAACTAGGTATATTTACTAGACTTGTTCTGGAAGAACAGGTAAACTAGGTATATTTACTAGACTGGTTCTGGAAGAACAGGTAAACTAGGTATATTTACTAGACTTGTTCTGGAAGAACAGGTAAACCAGGTATATTTACTAGACTTGTTCTGGAAGAACAGGTAAACTAGGTATATTTACTAGACTTGTTCTGGAAGAACAGGTAAACCAGGTATATTTACTAGACTTGTTCTGGAAGAACAGGTAAACTAGGTATATTTACTAGACTTGTTCTGGAAGAACAGGTAAACTAGGGATATTTACTAGACTTGTTCAGGAAGAACAGGTAAACCAGGTATATTTACTAGACTTGTTCTGGAAGAACAGGTAAACTAGGTATATTTACTAGACTTGTTCTGGAAGAACAGGTAAACCAGGTATATTTACTAGACTTGTTCTGGAAGAACAGGTAAACTAGGTATATTTACTAGACTTGTTCAGGAAGAACCGGTAAACTAGGTATATTTACTAGACTTGTTCAGGAAGAACAGGTAAACTAGGGATATTTACTAGACTTGTTCTGGAAGAACAGGTAAACTAGGTATATTTACTAGACTTGTTCTGGAAGAACAGGTAAACCAGGTATATTTACTAGACTTGTTCTGGAAGAACAGGTAAACCAGGTATATTTACTAGACTTGTTCTGGAAGAACAGGTAAACTAGGTATATTTACTAGACTTGTTCTGGAAGAACAGGTAAACTAGGTATATTTACTAGACTTGTTCAGGAAGAACAGGTAAACTAGGTATATTTACTAGACTTGTTCTGGAAGACCAGGTAAACTAGGTATATTTACTAGACTGGTTCTGGAAGAACAGGTAAACTAGGTAAAATTACTAGACTTGTTCAGGAAGAACAGGTAAACTAGGTATATTTACTAGACTGGTTCTGGAAGAACAGGTAAACTAGGTATATTTACTAGACTTGTTCTGGAAGAACAGGTAAACTAGGTATATTTACTAGACTGGTTCTGGAAGAACAGGTAAACTAGGTACATTTACTAGACTTGTTCTGGAAGAACAGGTAAACTAGGTATATTTACTAGACTTGTTCTGGAAGAACAGGTAAACTAGGTATATTTACTAGACTGGTTCTGGAAGAACAGGTAAACTAGGTATATTTACTAGACTTGTTCTGGAAGAACAGGTAAACCAGGTATATTTACTAGACTTGTTCTGGAAGAACAGGTAAACTAGGTATATTTACTAGACTTGTTCTGGAAGAACAGGTAAACCAGGTATATTTACTAGACTTGTTCTGGAAGAACAGGTAAACTAGGTATATTTACTAGACTTGTTCTGGAAGAACAGGTAAACTAGGGATATTTACTAGACTTGTTCTGGAAGAACAGGTAAACCAGGTATATTTACTAGACTTGTTCTGGAAGAACAGGTAAACTAGGTATATTTACTAGACTTGTTCTGGAAGAACAGGTAAACTAGGGATATTTACTAGACTTGTTCAGGAAGAACAGGTAAACCAGGTATATTTACTAGACTTGTTCTGGAAGAACAGGTAAACTAGGTATATTTACTAGACTTGTTCTGGAAGAACAGGTAAACTAGGGATATTTACTAGACTTGTTCAGGAAGAACAGGTAAACCAGGTATATTTACTAGACTTGTTCTGGAAGAACAGGTAAACTAGGTATATTTACTAGACTTGTTCTGGAAGAACAGGTAAACTAGGGATATTTACTAGACTTGTTCTGGAAGAACAGGTAAACCAGGTATATTTACTAGACTTGTTCAGGAAGAACAGGTAAACTAGGTATATTTACTAGACTTGTTCTGGAAGAACAGGTAAACTAGGGATATTTACTAGACTTGTTCTGGAAGAACAGGTAAACCAGGTATATTTACTAGACTTGTTCTGGAAGAACAGGTAAACCAGGTATATTTACTAGACTTGTTCTGGAAGAACAGGTAAACCAGGTATATTTACTAGACTTGTTCTGGAAGAACAGGTAAACTAGGTATATTTACTAGACTTGTTCTGGAAGAACAGGTAAACTAGGGATATTTACTAGACTTGTTCTGGAAGAACAGGTAAACCAGGTATATTTACTAGACTTGTTCTGGAAGAACAGGTAAACTAGGTATATTTACTAGACTTGTTCTGGAAGAACAGGTAAACTAGGTATATTTACTAGACTTGTTCTGGAAGAACAGGTAAACCAGGTATATTTACTAGACTTGTTCTGGAAGAACAGGTAAACTAGGTATATTTACTAGACTTGTTCTGGAAGAACAGGTAAACTAGGTATATTTACTAGACTTGTTCTGGAAGAACAGGTAAACTAGGTATATTTACTAGACTTGTTCTGGAAGAACAGGTAAACTAGGTATATTTACTAGACTGGTTCTGGAAGAACAGGTAAACTAGGTATATTTACTAGACTTGTTCTGGAAGAACAGGTAAACCAGGTATATTTACTAGACTTGTTCTGGAAGAACAGGTAAACTAGGTATATTTACTAGACTTGTTCTGGAAGAACAGGTAAACCAGGTATATTTACTAGACTTGTTCTGGAAGAACAGGTAAACTAGGGATATTTACTAGACTTGTTCTGGAAGAACAGGTAAACCAGGGATATTTACTAGACTTGTTCAGGAAGAACAGGTAAACCAGGTATATTTACTAGACTTGTTCTGGAAGAACAGGTAAACTAGGTATATTTACTAGACTTGTTCTGGAAGAACAGGTAAACTAGGGATATTTACTAGACTTGTTCAGGAAGAACAGGTAAACCAGGTATATTTACTAGACTTGTTCTGGAAGAACAGGTAAACTAGGTATATTTACTAGACTTGTTCTGGAAGAACAGGTAAACCAGGTATATTTACTAGACTTGTTCTGGAAGAACAGGTAAACTAGGTATATTTACTAGACTTGTTCAGGAAGAACTGGTAAACTAGGTATATTTACTAGACTTGTTCAGGAAGAACAGGTAAACTAGGGATATTTACTAGACTTGTTCTGGAAGAACAGGTAAACTAGGTATATTTACTAGACTTGTTCTGGAAGAACAGGTAAACCAGGTATATTTACTAGACTTGTTCTGGAAGAACAGGTAAACCAGGTATATTTACTAGACTTGTTCTGGAAGAACAGGTAAACCAGGTATATTTACTAGACTTGTTCTGGAAGAACAGGTAAACTAGGTATATTTACTAGACTTGTTCTGGAAGAACAGGTAAACTAGGTATATTTACTAGACTTGTTCTGGAAGAACAGGTAAACCAGGTATATTTACTAGACTTGTTCTGGAAGAACAGGTAAACTAGGTATATTTACTAGACTTGTTCTGGAAGAACAGGTAAACTAGGTATATTTACTAGACTTGTTCTGGAAGAACAGGTAAACTAGGTATATTTACTAGACTTGTTCTGGAAGAACAGGTAAACTAGGTATATTTACTAGACTGGTTCTGGAAGAACAGGTAAACTAGGTATATTTACTAGACTTGTTCAGGAAGAACAGGTAAACTAGGGATATTTACTAGACTTGTTCTGGAAGAACAGGTAAACTAGGTATATTTACTAGACTTGTTCTGGAAGAACAGGTAAACCAGGTATATTTACTAGACTTGTTCTGGAAGAACAGGTAAACCAGGTATATTTACTAGACTTGTTCTGGAAGAACAGGTAAACTAGGTATATTTACTAGACTTGTTCTGGAAGAACAGGTAAACTAGGTATATTTACTAGACTTGTTCAGGAAGAACAGGTAAACTAGGTATATTTACTAGACTTGTTCTGGAAGACCAGGTAAACTAGGTATATTTACTAGACTGGTTCTGGAAGAACAGGTAAACTAGGTAAATTTACTAGACTTGTTCAGGAAGAACAGGTAAACTAGGTATATTTACTAGACTGGTTCTGGAAGAACAGGTAAACTAGGTATATTTACTAGACTTGTTCTGGAAGAACAGGTAAACTAGGTATATTTACTAGACTGGTTCTGGAAGAACAGGTAAACTAGGTATATTTACTAGACTTGTTCTGGAAGAACAGGTAAACTAGGTATATTTACTAGACTTGTTCTGGAAGAACAGGTAAACCAGGTATATTTACTAGACTTGTTCTGGAAGAACAGGTAAACTAGGGATATTTACTAGACTTGTTCTGGAAGAACAGGTAAACTAGGTATATTTACTAGACTTGTTCTGGAAGAACAGGTAAACTAGGTATATTTACTAGACTTGTTCTGGAAGAACAGGTAAACTAGGTATATTTACTAGACTTGTTCTGGAAGAACAGGTAAACTAGGTATATTTACTAGACTGGTTCTGGAAGAACATGTAAACTAGGTATATTTACTAGACTTGTTCTGGAAGAACAGGTAAACCAGGTATATTTACTAGACTTGTTCTGGAAGAACAGGTAAACTAGGTATATTTACTAGACTTGTTCTGGAAGAACAGGTAAACCAGGTATATTTACTAGACTTGTTCTGGAAGAACAGGTAAACTAGGTATATTTACTAGACTTGTTCTGGAAGAACAGGTAAACTAGGGATATTTACTAGACTTGTTCTGGAAGAACAGGTAAACCAGGTATATTTACTAGACTTGTTCTGGAAGAACAGGTAAACTAGGTATATTTACTAGACTTGTTCTGGAAGAACAGGTAAACTAGGGATATTTACTAGACTTGTTCAGGAAGAACAGGTAAACCAGGTATATTTACTAGACTTGTTCTGGAAGAACAGGTAAACTAGGTATATTTACTAGACTTGTTCTGGAAGAACAGGTAAACTAGGGATATTTACTAGACTTGTTCAGGAAGAACAGGTAAACCAGGTATATTTACTAGACTTGTTCTGGAAGAACAGGTAAACTAGGTATATTTACTAGACTTGTTCTGGAAGAACAGGTAAACTAGGGATATTTACTAGACTTGTTCTGGAAGAACAGGTAAACCAGGTATATTTACTAGACTTGTTCAGGAAGAACAGGTAAACTAGGTATATTTACTAGACTTGTTCTGGAAGAACAGGTAAACTAGGGATATTTACTAGACTTGTTCTGGAAGAACAGGTAAACCAGGTATATTTACTAGACTTGTTCTGGAAGAACAGGTAAACCAGGTATATTTACTAGACTTGTTCTGGAAGAACAGGTAAACCAGGTATATTTACTAGACTTGTTCTGGAAGAACAGGTAAACTAGGTATATTTACTAGACTTGTTCTGGAAGAACAGGTAAACTAGGGATATTTACTAGACTTGTTCTGGAAGAACAGGTAAACCAGGTATATTTACTAGACTTGTTCTGGAAGAACAGGTAAACTAGGTATATTTACTAGACTTGTTCAGGAAGAACAGGTAAACCAGGTATATTTACTAGACTTGTTCAGGAAGAACAGGTAAACCAGGTATATTTACTAGACTTGTTCAGGAAGAACAGGTAAACTAGGTATATTTACTAGACTTGTTCAGGAAGAACAGGTAAACCAGGTATATTTACTAGACTTGTTCTGGAAGAACAGGTAAACTAGGGATATTTACTAGACTTGTTCTGGAAGAACAGGTAAACCAGGTATATTTACTAGACTTGTTCTGGAAGAACAGGTAAACTAGGTATATTTACTAGACTTGTTCAGGAAGAACAGGTAAACCAGGTATATTTACTAGACTTGTTCAGGAAGAACAGGTAAACTAGGTATATTTACTAGACTTGTTCTGGAAGAACAGGTAAACTAGGTATATGTACTAGAAAATAGAACAAGTCAGAACAGAAATTGTAACATTGGTCAGGATCTTTCTATGTTCTCTTCTGATTGGTCCATTTCTCTCTCTCCTCTCCTGTGGTTGGTTAGTGGTGTTGTGCGACCGTCCCAGCATGCCCCCGTACGCCCAGATCTCCGGTGACCGTCGGACGGTGGGTTCGGTGATTCGGTTCAGCTGTATTGGACAGAGGACGGTGATCGGTAACACAACACGCACCTGTCAGCTGGATGGACAGTGGAGTGGCTCGTTACCACACTGCTCTGGTATGGAACACACACACACACACACACACACACACACACACACACACACACACACACACACACACACACACACACACACACACACACACACACACTCTCTCTCTCTCTCTCTCTCTCTCTCTCTCCATTGATAGTAAAATCAAGCCTGGCAGTTTTATGTCACAATTCATTCATATATCCTGTAGACTTCTGGCTTTCTCAGACCATAAAACACATATTTTTATTCAGAATCACCGTATTTCTGAGGTAAACACATACTCCTCACGGTTTTATTTTGTTAGGTAAGAACCACTAAAGTCATATTGATTTTTTGGGACAGGGAACCAGAACCTGTGAAGCATACAGAGGACATGCTGTTGAATAATCTGGTTTAAAAGCAGTCAGGGAGATGTTCCATTAATAACAAGGTTTGGAGGCCAGAATGGAGACAACATTTAAATGAAACCAAGTCGTTGTTTTGGGACTCTTCAAGGGCGTATTGTCTGACCTTTTTCCAAGACAAGGTCGTTTCGTCTTCAGGGAACTTCTTATATTTTTGGGAGTTTTGAGCACAGAAAGACCGACCAGGAGAGGTAGAGATACCTTCAGAAGGAGTTAGATAATAAATACAAATATGAAAGTAAATATTCCACATTTAAAGAACATTAGCCTGTAGATTAGTAGATTCATCAGGAACACTTAGAATCCACAACATGATATGAGTCTTCTGAGGCATAATTACGTCAGATCAGAGACAACATTTACCTTGATCATCTTATGACAGAGAACCTGATATCTGAGACAACATTTCTCTTAACAGTAATACAATATACACACTATTTACCGTCAATGTTTTTCTCATGACCGTTAAATAAAAAATAAAAAATGTTTACCTACTATTTCACCTCCATCTCTCTCTGTCTCTCTCTGTCTCTCTCTCTCTCTCTCTC
>NW_024058691.1:30000-49413 GCF_016432855.1 Salvelinus namaycush
GATGTTTCCCTTTGTCTAATGTTGGGGTCACTCTAGGAAAAGTCATAAAATTTCAAGTTGAAAAATATATACAATTTAGGGGGTTTTCCCTACTGTTAAACATAGTGGCGAGTCATTTTTGACCCTTAGGACAACACAAAGGTAAAATGTCTAATCAAGTCAGTCTATTCGGTTGTAATAAATTCCATTTCCTTCTCAATTCTCCAAGATGTTTTTATGCAGGTTTTAAATTGCCTGAGTTATTGACCCCGAAAGCTGCTATCCTGCTGATCGGTTAAATCGGTGTCTATTGCTCTCCCCTGGACTCAGAAATGATCTGTTTCTCTGCTAATCAACTGCTCAACTCTGTGTTGCTATTCCCCTCATGTCTGTAACAGCCTGAACAGTCTGACAGGAGAGAGAGGAGAGGGAGTGGCTGGAAAGACCGATACAGATGGAGGAACACAGGGGGAAAGAGAGCATGCAGAATTCTGCAACAATATCCTCTGTGTACAACGTAAAACACCAAATATTGCATGCAGAGCAGAATTAGACCGATACCCGCTAATTATCAAAATCCAGAAAAGAGACGTTAAATTCTACAACCAACTAAAAGGAAGCGATTCCCAAACCTTCCATAACGAAGCCATCACCTACAGAGAGATGAACCTGGAGAAGAGTCCCCTAAGCAAGCTGGTCCTGGGGCTCTGTTCACAAACACAAACAGACCCCACAGAGCCCCAGGACAGAAACACAATTAGACCCAACCAAATCATGAGAAAATAAAAAGATAATTACTTGACACATTGGAAAGAATTTTCAAAATAAAAGAGTGAAATAGAATGCTATTTTGCCCTAAACAGAGAGTACACAGTGGCAGAATACCCCCCTCCCTTTATTTGCATGGGAAACATATGTTAACATTGCCAAAGCAAGTGAAGTAGATGATAAACACAAGTGAGGTAAACAATAAATAAATAATCCTTGTCTCTCTCCATCTCTTCCTCCATTCACCTATCTATCTATCTATCTATCTATCTATCTATCTATCTATCTATCTATCTATCTATCTATCTATCTATCTATCTATCTATCTATCTATCTATCTATCTATCTATCTATCTATCTATCTATCTATCTATCTATCTATCTGTCTGTCTGTCTGTCTGTCTGTCTGTCTGTCTGTCTGTCTGTCTGTCTGTCTGTCTGTCTGTCTGTCTGTCTGTCTGTCTGTCTGTCTGTCTGTCTGTCTGTCTGTCTGTCTGTCTGTCTGTCTGTCTGTCTGTCTGTCTGTCTGTCTGTCTGTCTGTCTGTCTGTCTGTCTGTCTGTCTGTCTGTCTGTCTGTCTGTCTGTCTGTCTGTCTATCTATCTATCTATCTATCTATCTATCTCTTCTCTTCTCTTCTCGGGTTCTCTCTCTCTCCCTCCCTCCCTCCCTCTGTGTGGTCTATTTGCTGTCTGCCAGCTGAGGGGTGCCCACCTGTTTGTGGTTGGCAAAGACATCAAGGCCCAGTCACAGCTGGTCATTATAGTGGGGCTGTGGCATGCACACAGACACATGGAGCGCTGTGGTGGCCTGGGGCGGGAAGGAGACAGTAATGAACATACACATCACCATCCACTGGACACGGACGAAGGAATTAGACTGTGATTAATGAAGGAGGGAGGGAAAGACAGAGAGGGAAGGGGGAGAGAGGGAGTGGGGGAATGCAGGCATACTAAGGGGATGCAGAGGAATAAGTGATGGATACGGATGGTAGAAGAGAGAGAAAGGAAGAAAGCAAGAGGGAAATTGAAGAGACGTCAGGTAGCTGAAAGACACAGCTGGTGAGAGAAGAGGTGAGGGAAGGTGAGGAGAGCTGCTGAGGGAAGTAAATATGTAAGAGAGAACTGGCGGAAACAAAAATATAACTATTTGACAAAAAAAACACAGTGGCAGAATACCTGACTACGGTGACTGACCATAAATTAAGACAATACTTGACTATGTACAGACTCAGTGAGCATGTCCTTGTTATTGAGAAAGACTGCCGTAGGCAGACCTGGCTCTCAAGAGAAGACAGGCCATGTGCACACTTCCCACAAAATGAGGTGGAAACTGAGCTGCACTTCCTAACCTCCTGACAAAATGTATGACCATATTAGAGACACATATTTCCCTCAGATTACACAGATCCACAAAGAATTAGAAAACAAATCAAACATTGATAAACTCCCGTATCTGATAGGTGGAATATCGCAGTGTACCGTCACAGCAGGAAGATATGTGACCCGTTGCCATGGCAACCAACACCGTTGTAGATACATATTTATCTGTTTGTTTATCTTCATACTTCAACTACTGTTGTTTATAGCCAATAATATAATAATAATAATATAATAATATATAATAAATAATATATATAATAATATAACATTTGAAACGTCTATATTCAGTTAAGCATTTTTGTGAGTGTTATTTATTTACTACTGTATCCCTTGTTTACTTCTGATTTGTTTATTGTTTATTCCATTTGCTTTATCAACGTAAACATATGTTTCCCATGCCAGTAGAGCCCTTTGAATTGAATTGACAAATGGAGAAAGTGAGATGAGGAGAAGCCCTCATTCCTTATTATAATTTAGCAAACACTTTTATCCGAAGCGACATACTTACGTATGAGTGGTCCCCGGAATCGACCCCACTACCGGTACAGGCGTTGCACCTCTACCAAAAAGACCAATATGTTTTGTCACATACAGATTTCCTATCCCTAATATTTTTGGAATTGACATGAACACCTCTCTCTCTCTCTCTCTCTCTCTCTCTCTCTCTCTCTCTCTCTCTCTCTCTCTCTCTCTCTCTCTCTCTCTCTCTCTCTCCCTCTCTCCCTCTCTCCCTCTCTCCCTCTCTCTCTCTCTCAGTGATCTCCTGTGGGAACCCAGGAACACCACGTAACTCTCAGATCCTGTCTCATGATGGCCTGGTGTTTTCCCGCTCCATCACCTACACCTGTCGAGACGGTTACTACTCCAACGGACTGCTCACACGCCACTGTACAGTTAACGGGACCTGGACCGGGAACATGCCTGAATGCACGGGTACAGAGAGAAACACCAAAACACACACTTACACGAGTAGGGTAAAGGGTAGTCCCCATTGGTCAGCTAAGAGCGTTCAAACTTAAACTGTGCTTGTTAATGCAGGGAGTTCCCCTTTGCCCTTTGCCCTTTGCCTTTTACATGTTATAATTTATTGTTGAACCTTATCATTTCATCCTATTGGTTTTGTTTTTAGTCCTCAGGTACACTCAACAAAAATATCAACGCAACATGGAGACATGTCTACCATTTTACTGAGTTACAGTTCATATGAGGAAATCAGTCAATGTAAATAAATGCATTAGGCCCTAATCTATGGATTTCACATGACTGGGGATACAGATATGCATCTGTATTCTCATAAATATCTTCAGAAAAACAGTCAGTTTCTGGTAGAGTTGATCAGGCTGTTTCTGGTGTCACCACCATTCGCTTCATGCAGAGAGACACATCTCCTTCACATAGACTTGATCAGGCTGTTGATTGTGTCACCACCATTTGCCTCATGCAGCGTGACACATCTCCTTCACATAGACTTGATCAGGCTGTTGATTGTGGCATGTTGTCCCACTCCTCAACGAAATGTGTGAAGTTGCTGGATATTGTCGGGAACTGGAATACGCTGTCATACACGTCGATCCAGAGCACCCCAAACATGCTCAATGGGTGACATGTCTGGTGAGTATGCAGGCCATGGAAGAACTGGGACATTTTCAGCTTCCAGGAATTGTGTACAGATCCTTGTGACATGGGGTCGTGCATTATCATGCTGAAACATGAGGTGATGGCGGCGGATGAATGGCATGCCCCAGACCATAACACCACCGCCACCATGAGGTACTCTGTTCACAATGTTGACATCAGCAAACCACTCGCCCACATGATTCCATTCACAGGGTCTGCCATCTGCCCGGTACAGTTGAAACTGGGATTCATCTGTAAATAGCTTCTCCGGCGTGCCAGTGGCCATCAAAGATGAGCAGTGAAGTCGGCTACAACGCCAAACTGCAGTCAGGTCAAGATCCTGTTGAGGACGACGAGCACGCAGATGAGCTTCCCTGAGACTGTTTCTGACAGTTTGTGCAGAATTGTTTTTCTTGTGCAAACCCACAGTTTCATCAGCTGTCCGGGTGGCTGGTCTCAGATGATCCCGCAGGTGAAGAAGCCTGATGTGGAGGTCCTGGGCTGGTGTGGTTACATGTGGTCTGCAGTTGTGAGGCTGGTTGGACATACCGCCAAATTCTCTCGAATGACGTTGGAAGCGGCTTATGGTAGAGAAATGAACATTCAATTCTCTGGGAACAGCTCTGGTGGACATTCCTGCAGTCAACATGCCAATAGAAAAAACTGACCCCCAGACGTTGCACAGTGTTGTTGTCCAGGGACTTGATGATTACAGATGGAATAGATCAGATACACGGATGGTACCGGAGAAGAGGTCGGGGAATCCTCTGCCATAGAGCATCCAGTTTTCCTGTCAGAGTAACCATTGTGGCTCCAGGATTCACAGTTACGGCTCCTCTAGCAGGGACAGTTTCCTCGTCCCTCTGGCTAATATCATAGTGTGTGCAGTCACTGGGACACATGGAGGCTCCACAAGGCATCCTTAGGGAAAAAGACAGATATTCTGGGTGTAGATGTTCGGGATTCTCACTGTGGTCTACCTCCTAGAGGGAATGCAAAGGGTAGACTAAGAGAGATGATGGTTCTGACTTCTAACAACAATACACCTGGTATCAACAAGCTGAATACTGACTTCTAACAACAATACACCTGGTATCAACAACAAGCTGAATACTGACTTCTAACAACAACACACCTGGTATCAACAAGCTGAATACTGACTTCTAACAACAATACACCTGGTATCAACAACAAGCTGAATACTGACTTCTAACAACAATACACCTGGTATCAACAACAAGCTGAATACTGACTTCTAACAACAATACACCTGGTATCAACAACAAGCTGAATACTGACTTCTAACAACAATACACCTGGTATCAACAAGCTGAATACTGACTTCTAACAACAATACACCTGGTATCAACAAGCTGAATACTGACTTCTAACAACAATACACCTGGTATCAACAACAAGCTGAATACTGACTTCTAACAACAATACACCTGGTATCAACAACAAGCTGATTACTGACTTCTAACAACAATACACCTGGTATCAACAAGCTGAATACTGACTTATAACAACAATACACCTGGTATCAACAAGCTGAATACTGACATCTAACAACAATACACCTGGTATCAACAAGCTGAATACTGACTTCTAACAACAATACACCTGGTATCAACAAGCTGAATACTGACTTCTAACAACAATACACCTGGTATCAACAAGCTGAATACTGACTTCTAACAACAATACACCTGGTATCAACAAGCTGAATACTGACTTCTAACAACAATACACCTGGTATCAACAAGCTGAATACTGACTTCTAACAACAACACACCTGGTATCAACAACAAGCTGAAAACTGACATCTAACAACAATACACCTGGTATCAACAAGCTGAATACTGACTTCTAACAACAATACACCTGGTACCAACAACAAGCTGAATACTGACTTCTAACAACAATACACCTGGTATCAACAAGCTGAATACTGACTTCTAACAACAATACACCTGGTATCAACAACACGCTGAATACTGACTTCTAACAACAATACACCTGGTATCAACAACAAGCTGAATACTGACTTCTAACAACAATACACCTGGTATCAACAACACGCTGAATACTGACTTCTAACAACAATACACCTGGTATCAACAAGCTGAATACTGACTTCTAACAACAATACACCTGGTATCAACAACAAGCTGAATACTGACTTCTAACAACAATACACCTGGTATCAACAACACGCTGAATACTGACTTCTAACAACAATACACCTGGTATCAACAACAAGCTGAATACTGACTTCTAACAACAATACACCTGGTATCAACAAGCTGAATACTGACTTCTTACAACAATACACCTGGTATAAACAACAAGCTGAATACTGACTTCTAACAACAATACACCTGGTATCAACAAGCTGAATACTGACTTCTAACAACAATACACCTGGTATCAACAACAAGCTGAATACTGACTTCTAACAACAACACACCTGGTACCAACAACAAGCTGAATACTGACTTCTAACAACAATACACCTGGTATCAACAACAAGCTGAATACTGACTTCTAACAACAATACACCTGGTATCAACAAGCTGAATACTGACTTCTAACAACAATACACCTGGTATCAACAAGCTGAATACTGACTTCTAACAACAATACACCTGGTATCAACAAACTGAATACTGACTTCTAACAACAACACACCTGGTATCAACAACAAGCTGAATACTGACTTCTAACAACAATACACCTGGTATCAACAAGCTGAATACTGACTTCTAACAACAATACACCTGGTATCAACATCAAGCTGAATACTGACTTCTAACAACAATACACCTGGTATCAACAAGCTGAATACTGATTTCTAACAACAACACACCTGGTATCAACAAGCTGAATACTGACTTCTAACAACAACACACCTGGTATCAACAACAAGCTGAATACTGACTTCTAACAACAACACACCTGGTATCAACAAGCTGAATACTGACTTCTAACAACAATACACCTGGTATCAACAAGCTGAATACTGACTTCTAACAACAATACACCTGGTATCAACAACAAGCTGAATACTGACTTCTAACAACAATACACCTGGTATCAACAAGCTGAATACTGACTTCTAACAACAATACACCTGGTATCAACAAGCTGAATACTGACTTCTAACAACAATACACCTGGTATCAACATCAAGCTGAATACTGACTTCTAACAACAATACACCTGGTATCAACAAGCTGAATACTGACTTCTAACAACAATACACCTGGTATCAACAACAAGCTGAATACTGACTTCTAACAACAATACACCTGGTATCAACAAGCTGAATACTGACTTCTAACAACAATACACCTGGTATCAACAAGCTGAATACTGACTTCTAACAACAATACACCTGGTATCAACAACAAGCTGAATACTGACTTCTAACAACAATACACCTGGTATCAACAAGCTGAATACTGACTTCTAACAACAATAGACCTGGTATCAACAACAAGCTGAATACTGACTTCTAACAACAATACACCTGGTATCAACAAGCTGAATACTGACTTCTAACAACAATACACCTGGTATCAACAACAAGCTGAATACTGACTTCTTACAACAATACACCTGGTATCAACAAGCTGAATACTGACTTCTAACAACAATACACCTGGTATCAACAACAAGCTGAATACTGACTTCTAACAACAATACACCTGGTACCAACAACAAGCTGAATACTGACTTCTAACAACAATACACCTGGTATCAACAAGCTGAATACTGACTTCTAACAACAATACACCTGGTACCAACAACAAGCTGAATACTGACTTCTAACAACAATACACCTGGTACCAACAACAAGCTGAATACTGACTTCTAACAACAATACACCTGGTATCAACAAGCTGAATACTGACTTCTAACAACAATACACCTGGTATCAACAACAAGCTGAATACTGACTTCTAACAACAATACACCTGGTATCAACATCAAGCTGAATACTG
Organism: Salvelinus namaycush; assembly: GCF_016432855.1. Classification (NCBI taxonomy): domain Eukaryota; kingdom Metazoa; phylum Chordata; class Actinopteri; order Salmoniformes; family Salmonidae; genus Salvelinus; species Salvelinus namaycush. The sequence goes on from NW_024058691.1 coordinate 37,753, forward strand.
ACTTCTAACAACAATACACCTGGTATCAACAAGCTGAATACTGACTTCTAACAACAACACACCTGGTATCAACAAGCTGAATACTGACTTCTAACAACAACACACCTGGTATCAACAACAAGCTGAATACTGACTTCTAACAACAACACACCTGGTATCAACAAGCTGAATACTGACTTCTAACAACAATACACCTGGTATCAACAAGCTGAATACTGACTTCTAACAACAATACACCTGGTATCAACAACAAGCTGAATACTGACTTCTAACAACAATACACCTGGTATCAACAAGCTGAATACTGACTTCTAACAACAATACACCTGGTATCAACAAGCTGAATACTGACTTCTAACAACAATACACCTGGTATCAACATCAAGCTGAATACTGACTTCTAACAACAATACACCTGGTATCAACAAGCTGAATACTGACTTCTAACAACAATACACCTGGTATCAACAACAAGCTGAATACTGACTTCTAACAACAATACACCTGGTATCAACAAGCTGAATACTGACTTCTAACAACAATACACCTGGTATCAACAAGCTGAATACTGACTTCTAACAACAATACACCTGGTATCAACAACAAGCTGAATACTGACTTCTAACAACAATACACCTGGTATCAACAAGCTGAATACTGACTTCTAACAACAATAGACCTGGTATCAACAACAAGCTGAATACTGACTTCTAACAACAATACACCTGGTATCAACAAGCTGAATACTGACTTCTAACAACAATACACCTGGTATCAACAACAAGCTGAATACTGACTTCTTACAACAATACACCTGGTATCAACAAGCTGAATACTGACTTCTAACAACAATACACCTGGTATCAACAACAAGCTGAATACTGACTTCTAACAACAATACACCTGGTACCAACAACAAGCTGAATACTGACTTCTAACAACAATACACCTGGTATCAACAAGCTGAATACTGACTTCTAACAACAATACACCTGGTACCAACAACAAGCTGAATACTGACTTCTAACAACAATACACCTGGTACCAACAACAAGCTGAATACTGACTTCTAACAACAATACACCTGGTATCAACAAGCTGAATACTGACTTCTAACAACAATACACCTGGTATCAACAACAAGCTGAATACTGACTTCTAACAACAATACACCTGGTATCAACATCAAGCTGAATACTGACTTCTAACAACAATACACCTGGTATCAACAAGCTGAATACTGACTTCTAACAACAATACACCTGGTACCAACAACAAGCTGAATACTGACTTCTAACAACAATACACCTGGTATCAACATCAAGCTGAATACTGACTTCTAACAACAATACACCTGGTATCAACAAGCTGAATACTGACTTCTTACAACAATACACCTGGTATCAACAAGCTGAATACTGACTTCTAACAACAATACACCTGGTATCAACAACAAGCTGAATACTGACTTCTAACAACAATACACCTGGTATCAACAAGCTGAATACTGACTTCTAACAACAATACACCTGGTATCAACAACAAGCTGAATACTGACTTCTAACAACAATACACCTGGTATCAACAAGCTGAATACTGACTTCTAACAACAACACACCTGGTATCAACATCAAGCTGAATACTGACTTCTAACAACAATACACCTGGTATCAACAAGCTGAATACTGACTTCTAACAACAATACACCTGGTATCAACAACAAGCTGAATACTGACTTCTAACAACAATACACCTGGTATCAACAAGCTGAATACTGACTTCTAACAACAATACACCTGGTATCAACAACAAGCTGAATACTGACTTCTTACAACAATACACCTAGTATAAACAACAAGCTGAATACTGACTTCTAACAACAATACACCTGGTTTTAACAAGCTGAATACTGACTTCTAACAACAATACACCTGGTATCAACAACAAGCTGAATACTGACTTCTAACAACAATACACCTGGTATCAACAACAAGCTGAATACTGACTTCTAACAACAATACACCTGGTATCAACAAGCTGAATACTGACTTCTAACAACAATACACCTGGTACCAACAACAAGCTGAATTCTTTGGGGAGTAGTAAAGAAGTTACATCTTTTGAGTCAGAGTAAGCCATTTTGACACTTATTGTGTAAAATACGTTTTCTGGATCAACAGTTTCCTCAGGCTGTGGGTGTTAGAAGAGTAGGCTCAGGGACTGGGTAGACATTCAGGCTCGTCTGTCTCCATGGGGGAGGGATACTGAGTAGTTTTGCAGTCAATCAGACAGTGAGATTACGGCTCCAGATTTCCTTGATGTAGGGAGTCATGGGAAGGATGACAGAAAAAAACCAGTGAGTGGGGATTTTGTGTTACTATCTTCTAGATGTTTTGGCTCTTGTGTCTCCATTGGGAGAGAAGTGTCCCACAGTAATTTGTACCTCAGTTCAACTGCAATACAATTGAAAGTTAGTTTCTCAGAGTTTGTTTCCTGTAAGACCACTTGAAGCCATAGGCTATAATAAGTCCTGTCTAGGAGGGGTGTTTTATATTTCAACAGCTTATTGGTTGTGAAGCCATGGGAGACGTGTTGCTGTCTAGATTGGTAAGTTTGTTTGATATATTAGTTGCTTTGGGGACGAAGTATAACAGTTCATTAACTTCCATAGTAAATCTTACAGGCCTCGTCTTGTGCGATTTAAACGGTATGTTTACGGTCTGTTATTGTGTCTGGAGTGTTTTAATCGAGTATTATATAGATTTTCTCAAACCAAATGAAAAAAAAGGCTAGCCAAGAGCCATTCTCCAAGATGATGAGCTATTAAATTATAGATACGGTGTGGATTTGGGATGTTTAAATGACTATCTCTCTCTGTCCCTCTGTCCCTCTGTCCCTCTCTGTCCTCTCTCTCCCTCTCTCTCTTTCTCTCTGTCTTTCTCTCCCTCTCTGCCTCTCTCTCTCTCTCTCTCTCTCTCTCTGACTCTCTCTCTGACTCTGTCCCTCTCTGTCCTCTCTCTCTCTCTCCCTCTCTGTCCTCTCTCTCTCTCTCTCTCTCTCTCTCTCTCTCTCTCTCTCTCTCTCTCTCTCGCTCTCTCTCTCTCTCTCTCTCTCTCTCTCTCTCTCTGTCTCTCTCTCTCTCTCCCTCTGTCCCTCTCTGTCCTCTCTCTCTCTCTCTCTCTCTCTCTCTCTCTCCCTCTGTCCCTCTCTGTCCTCTCTGTCCTCTCTCTCTCTCTCTCTCTCTCTCTCTCTCTCTCTCTCTCTCTCTCTCTCTCTCTCTCTCTCTCTCTCTCTCTCTCTCTCAATTCAATTCAATTTCAATTCAAGGGGCTTTATTGGCATGGGAAACATGTGTTAACATTGCCAAAGCAAGTGAGGTAGATATTATACAAAAGTGAAATAAACAATACAAATTAACAGTAAACATTACACATACAGAAGTTTCAAAACAATAAAGACATTACAAATGTTATATTATATATATACAGTGTTGTAACAATGTACAAATGGTTAAAGCACACAAGTTAAAATAAATAAGCATAAATATGGGTTGTATTTACAATGGTGTTTGTTCTTCACTGGTTGACCTTTTCTTGTGGCAACAGGTCACAAATCTTGCTGCTGTGATGGCACACTGTGGAATTTCTCCCAGTAGATATGGGAGTTTATCAAAATTGGATTTGTTTTCAAATTCTTTGTGGATCTGTGTAATCTGAGGGAAATATGTCTCTCTAATATGGTCATACATTGGGCAGGAGGTTAGGAAGTGCAGCTCAGTTTCCACCTCATTTTGTGGGCAGTGTGTACATAGCCTGTCTTCTCTTGAGAGCCATGTCTGCCTACGGCGGCCTTTCTCAATAGCAAGGCTATGCTCACTGAGTCTGTACATAGTCAAAGCTTTCCTTAAGTTTGGGTCAGTCACAGTGGTCAGGTATTCTGCCACTGTGTACTCTCTGTTTAGGGCCAAATAGCATTCTAGTTTGCTCTGTTTTTTTGTTAATTCTTTCCAATGTGTCAAGTAATTATCTTTTTGTTTTCTCATGATTTGGTTGGGTCTAATTGTGCTGTTGTCCTGGGGCTCTGTGGGGTGTGTTTGTGTTTGTGAACAGAGCCCTAGGACCAGCTTGCTTAGGGGACTCTTCTCCGGGTTCATCTCTCTGTAGGTGATGGCTTTGTTATGGAAGGTTTGGGAATCGCTTCCTTTTAGGTGGTTGTAGAATTTAACGTCTCTTTTCTGGATTTTGATAATTAGTGGGTATCGGCCTAATTCTGCTCTGCATGCATTATTTGGTGTTCCACGTTGTACACGGAGGATATTTTTGCAGAATTCTGCATGCAGAGTCTCAATTTGGTGTTTGTCCCATTTTGTGAAATCTTGGTTGGTGAGCGGACCCCAGACCTCACAACCATAAAGGGCAATGGGCTCTATGACTGATTCAAGTATTTTTAGCCAGATCCTAATTGGTATGTTGAAATTTATGTTCCTTTTGATGGCATAGAAGGCCCTTCTTGCCTTGTCTCTCAGATCGTTCACAGCTTTGTGGAAGTTACCTGTGGTGCTGATGTTTAGGCCGAGGTATGTATAGTTTTTTGTGTGCTCTAGGGCAACGGTGTCTAGATGGAATTTGTGGTCCTGGTGACTGGACCTTTTTTGGAACACCATTATTTTGGTCTTACTGAGATTTACTGTCAGGGCCCAGGTCTGACAGAATCTGTGCAGAAGATCTAGGTGCTGCTGTAGGCCCTCCTTGGTTGGTGACAGAAGCACCAGATCATCAGCAAACAGTAGACATTTGACTTCGGATTCTAGTAGGGTGAGACCGGGTGCTGCAGACTGTTCTAGTGCCCGCGCCAATTCGTTGATATATATGTTGAAGAGGGTGGGGCTTAAGCTGCATCCCTGTCTCACCCCACGACCCTGTGTGAAGAAATGTGTGTGTTTTTTGCCAATTTTAACCGCACACTTGTTGTTTGTGTACATGGATTTTATAATGTCGTATGTTTTACCCCCAACACCACTTTCCATCAATTTGTATAGCAGACCCTCATGCCAAATTGAGTCGAAGGCTTTTTTGAAATCAACAAAGCATGAGAAGACTTTGCCTTTGTTTTGATTTGTTTGGTTGTCAATTAGGGTGTGTAGGGTGAATACATGGTCTGTTGTACGGTAATTTGGTAAAAAGCCAATTTGACATTTGCTCAGTACATTGTTTTCATTGAGGAAATGTACGAGTCTGCTGTTAATGATAATGCAGAGGATTTTCCCAAGGTTACTGTTGACGCATATTCCACGGTAGTTATTGGGGTCAAATTTGTCTCCACTTTTGTGGATTGGGGTGATCAGTCCTTGGTTCCAAATATTGGGGAAGATGCCAGAGCTGAGGACGATGTTAAAGAGTTTTAGTATAGCCAATTGGAATTTGTTGTCTGTATATTTGATCATTTCATTAAGGATACCATCAACACCACAGGCCTTTTTGGGTTGGAGGGTTTTTATTTTGTCCTGTAACTCATTCAAGGTAATTGGAGAATCCAGTGGGTTCTGGTAGTCTTTAATAGTTGATTCTAGGATTTGTATTTGATCATGTATATGTTTTTGCTCTTTATTCTTTGTTATAGAGCCAAAAAGATTGGAGAAGTGGTTTACCCATACATCTCCATTTTGGATAGATAATTCTTCGTGTTGTTGTTTGTTTAGTGTTTTCAAATTTTCCCAGAATTGGTTAGAGTCTATGGAGTCTTCAATTACATTGAGCTGATTTCTGACGTGCTGTTCCTTCTTTTTCCGTAGTGTATTTCTGTATTGTTTTAGTGATTCACCATAGTGAAGGCGTAGGCTCAGGTTTTCCGGGTCTCTATGTTTTTGGTTGGACAGGTTTCTCAATTTATTTCTTAGATTTTTGCATTCTTTATCAAACCATTTGTCATTGTTGTTCATTTTCTTCGGTTTTCTATTTGAGATTTTTAGATTTGATAGGGAAGCTGAGAGGTCAAATATACTGTTAAGATTTTCTACTGCCAAGTTTACACCTTCACTATTGCAGTGGAACATTTTACCCAGGAAGTTGTCTAAAAGGGATTGAATTTGCTGTTGCCTAATTGTTTTTTGGTAGGTTTCCAAACTGCATTCCTTCCATCTATAGCATTTCTTAATGTTACTCAGTTCCTTTGGCTTTGATGCCTCATGATTGAGTATTGCTCTGTTCAAGTAGACTGTGATTTTGCTGTGGTCTGATCTCTCTCTCTCTCTCTCTCTCTCTCTCTCTCTCTCTCTGACTCTGTCCCTCTCTGTCCTCTCTCTCTCTCTCCCTCTCTGTCCTCTCTCCCTCTCTCTCTTTATCTCTGTCTTTCTCTCCCTCTCTCCCTCTCTGCCTCTCTCTCTCTCTCTCTCTCTCTCTCTCTCTCTGACTCTCTCTCTGACTCTGTCCCTCTCTGTCCTCTCTCTCTCTCTCCCTCTCTGTCCTCTCTCTCTCTCTCTCTCTCTCTCTCTCTCTCTCTCTCGCTCTCTCTCTCTCTCTCTCTCTCTCTCTCTCTCTCTCTCTCTCTCTCTCTCTCTCTCTCTCTCTCTCTCTCTCTCTCTCTCTCTCTCTCTCTCTCTCTCTCTCTCTCTCTCTCTCCCTCTGTCCCTCTCTGCCTCTCTCTCTCTCTCTCTCTCTCTCTCTCTCTCTCCCTCTGTCCCTCTCTGCCTCTCTCTCTCTCTCTCTCTCTCTCTCTCTCTCTCCCTCTGTCCCTCTCTGTCCTCTCTCTCTCTCTCTCTCTCTCTCTCTCTCTCTCTCTGAAGGCTGGGAGTGTTTGGTGCGTACTGGCATTGTATGAGCGAGTGTTGTCTGGAGTTAAAAATCTCCTCTTTTTCTATGCACGACTACGGTGATTAATTTATTTGTTGTGATGGAAATAAGTATATTGTTCTTCTTGTTGACATTTCCCTGGTTTTGGTGGGAATCTACAGTCAGTGTCACATCATCACTGCTTCCAGTGTGTTACTGAATCTACTGTCACTGCAGCACTGCTTCCAGTGTGTTACTGAATCTACTGTCACTGCAGCACTGCTTCCAGTGTGTTACTGAATCTACTGTCACTGCAGCACTGCTTCCAGTGTGTTACTGAATCTACTGTCACTGCGGCACTGCTTCCAGTGTGTTACTGAATCTGCTGTCACTGCAGCACTGCTTCCAGTGTGTTACTGAATCTACTGTCACTGCAGCACTGCTTCCAGTGTGTTACTGAATCTACTGTCACTGCGGCACTGCTTCCAGTGTGTTACTGAATCTACTGTCACTGTAGCACTGCTTCCAGTGTGTTACTGAATCTACTGTCCCATCAGCACTGCTTCCAGTGTGTTACTGAATCTACTGTCCCATCAGCACTGCTTCCAGTTTGTTACTGAATCTACTGTCACTGCAGCACTGCTTCCAGTGTGTTACTGAATCTACTGTCACTGCAGCACTGCTTCCAGTGTGTTACTGAATCTGCTGTCACTGCAGCACTGCTTCCAGTGTGTTACTGAATCTACTGTCACTGCAGCACTGCTTCCAGTGTGTTACTGAATCTACTGTCACTGCAGCACTGCTTCCAGTGTGTTACTGAATCTGCTGTCCCTGCAGCACTGCTTCCAGTGTGTTACTGAATCTGCTGTCACTGCAGCACTGCTTCCAGTGTGTTACTGAATCTACTGTCACTGCAGCACTGCTTCCAGTGTGTTACTGAATCTACTGTCACTGCAGCACTGCTTCAGTGTGTTACTGAATCTGCTGTCACTGCAGCACTGCTTCCAGTGTGTTACTGAATCTACTGTCACTGCAGCACTGCTTCCAGTGTGTTACTGAATCTACTGTCACTGCAGCACTGCTTCCAGTGTGTTACTGAATCTGCTGTCACTGCAGCACTGCTTCCAGTGTGTTACTGAATCTACTGTCACTGCAGCACTGCTTCCAGTGTGTTACTGAATCTACTGTCACTGCAGCACTGCTTCCAGTGTGTTACTGAATCTGCTGTCCCTGCAGCACTGCTTCCAGTGTGTTACTGAATCTGCTGTCACTGCAGCACTGCTTCCAGTGTGTTACTGAATCTACTGTCACTGCAGCACTGCTTCCAGTGTGTTACTGAATCTACTGTCACTGCAGCACTGCTTCCAGTGTGTTACTGAATCTACTGTCACTGCAGCACTGCTTCAGTGTGTTACTGAATCTACTGTCACTGCAGCACTGCTTCCAGTGTGTTACTGAATCTACTGTCACTGCAGCACTGCTTCCAGTGTGTTACTGAATCTACTGTCACTGCAGCACTGCTTCCAGTGTGTTACTGAATCTGCTGTCACTGCAGCACTGCTTCCAGTGTGTTACTGAATCTACTGTCACTGCAGCACTGCTTCCAGTGTGTTACTGAATCTACTGTCACTGCAGCACTGCTTCCAGTGTGTTACTGAATCTACTGTCACTGCAGCACTGCTTCAGTGTGTTACTGAATCTACTGTCACTGCAGCACTGCTTCCAGTGTGTTACTGAATCTACTGTCACTGCAGCACTGCTTCCAGTGTGTTACTGAATCTACTGTCACTGCAGCACTGCTTCCAGTGTGTTACTGAATCTACTGTCACTGCAGCACTGCTTCAGTGTGTTACTGAATCTACTGTCACTGCAGCACTGCTTCCAGTGTGTTACTGAATCTACTGTCACTGCAGCACTGCTTCCAGTGTGTTACTGAATCTACTGTCACTGCAGCACTGCTTCCAGTGTGTTACTGAATCTACTGTCACTGCAGCACTGCTTCCAGTGTGTTACTGAATATACTGTCACTGCAGCACTGCTTCCAGTGTGTTACTGAATCTGCTGTCCCTGCAGCACTGCTTCCAGTGTGTTACTGAATCTGCTGTCACTGCAGCACTGCTTCCAGTGTGTTACTGAATCTACTGTCACTACAGCACTGCTTCCAGTGTGTTACTGAATCTGCTGTCCCATCAGCACTGCTTCCAGTGTGTTACTGAATCTACTGTCCCATCAGCACTGCTTCCAGTGTGTTACTGAATCTACTGTCACTGCAGCACTGCTTCCAGTGTGTTACTGAATCTACTGTCACTGCAGCACTGCTTCCAGTGTGTTACTGAATCTACTGTCACTGCAGCACTGCTTCAGTGTGTTACTGAATCTACTGTCACTGCAGCACTGCTTCCAGTGTGTTACTGAATCTACTGTCACTGCAGCACTGCTTCCAGTGTGTTACTGAATCTACTGTCACTGCAGCACTGCTTCCAGTGTGTTACTGAATCTGCTGTCACTGCAGCACTGCTTCCAGTGTGTTACTGAATCTACTGTCACTGCAGCACTGCTTCCAGTGTGTTACTGAATCTACTGTCACTGCAGCACTGCTTCCAGTGTGTTACTGAATCTGCTGTCCCTGCAGCACTGCTTCCAGTGTGTTACTGAATCTACTGTCACTGCAGCACTGCTTCCAGTGTGTTACTGAATCTACTGTCACTGCAGCACTGCTTCCAGTGTGTTACTGAATCTGCTGTCACTGCAGCACTGCTTCCAGTGTGTTACTGAATCTGCTGTCACTGCAGCACTGCTTCCAGTGTGTTACTGAATCTACTGTCACTACAGCACTGCTTCCAGTGTGTTACTGAATCTACTGTCACTGCAGCACTGCTTCCAGTGTGTTACTGAATCTGCTATCACTGCAGCACTGCTGACAGTGTGTTACTGAATCTGCTGTCACTGCAGCACTGCTTCCAGTGTGTTACTGAATCTGCTGTCACATCAGCACTGCTTTCAGTGTGTTACTGAATCTACTGTCACTGCAGCACTGCTTCCAGTGTGTTACTGAATCTACTGTCACTGCAGCACTGCTTCCAGTGTGTTACTGAATCTACTGTCACTGCAGCACTGCTTCCAGTGTGTTACTGAATCTACTGTCCCATCAGCACTGCTTCCAGTTTGTTACTGAATCTACTGTCCCATCAGCACTGCTTCCAGTGTGTTACTGAATCTACTGTCACTGCAGCACTGCTTCCAGTGTGTTACTGAATCTACTGTCACTGCAGCACTGCTTCAGTGTGTTACTGAATCTACTGTCACTGCAGCACTGCTTCCAGTGTGTTACTGAATCTACTGTCACTGCAGCACTGCTTCCAGTGTGTTACTGAATCTACTGTCACTGCAGCACTGCTTCCAGTGTGTTACTGAATCTGCTGTCACTGCAGCACTGCTTCCAGTGTGTTACTGAATCTACTGTCACTGCAGCACTGCTTCAGTGTGTTACTGAATCTACTGTCACTGCAGCACTGCTTCCAGTGTGTTACTGAATCTACTGTCACTGCAGCACTGCTTCCAGTGTGTTACTGAATCTACTGTCACTGCAGCACTGCTTCAGTGTGTTACTGAATCTGCTGTCACTGCAGCACTGCTTCCAGTGTGTTACTGAATCTACTGTCACTACAGCACTGCTTCCAGTGTGTTACTGAATCTGCTGTCACTGCAGCACTGCTTCCAGTGTGTTACTGAATCTACTGTCACTGCAGCACTGCTTCAGTGTGTTACTGAATCTGCTGTCACTGCAGCACTGCTTCCAGTGTGTTACTGAATCTACTGTCACTACAGCACTGCTTCCAGTGTGTTACTGAATCTACTGTCACTACAGCACTGCTTCCAGTGTGTTACTGAATCTGCTGTCACTGCAGCACTGCTTCCAGTGTGTTACTGAATCTACTGTCACTGCAGCACTGCTTCCAGTGTGTTACTGAATCTACTGTCACTACAGCACTGCTTCCAGTGTGTTACTGAATCTACTGTCACATCAGCACTGCTTCCAGTGTGTTACTGAATCTACTGTCACATCAGCACTGCTTCCAGTGTGTTACTGAATCTACTGTCACATCAGCACTGCTTCCAGTGTGTTACTGAATCTGCTGTCACTGCAGCACTGCTTCCAGTGTGTTACTGAATCTACTGTCACTGCAGCACTGCTTCCAGTGTGTTACTGAATCTACTGTCACATCAGCACTGCTTCAGTGTGTTACTGAATCTGCTGTCACTGTAGAATAGTTTCTGGTCGCCGCAGGAGAGAAAGTAGACTATGAAAATGTTGCTTATGTGTCGTGGATGAATGAAGCATTGGTGTTTTATCTTAAAGAAGAGCGTCTTGTTGATCGTATGGTTGAGCATGGCGTACTTCTTAACTTGTCTAGGACTCGCCAACAGCCAATGAAATTGCAGGGCGCCAAATTCAATCAACAGAAATCTCATAATTCAAATTTCTCAAACATACAAGTATTAGACACCATTTTAAAGATAAACTTCTCGTTAATCCAACCACAGTGTCCGATTTCAAAAAGGCTTTTCGGCGAAAGCAGAACATATCATTTAGTTAGGTCAGCAACTAGTCACAGAAAGCATACAGCAATTTTCCAACCAAAGAGGGGAGTCACAAAAAGCAGAAATAGAGATAAAATTAATCACTAACCTTTGATATTCTTCATCAGATGACACTCCCGGGACAGCATGTTACACAATACATGTATGTTTTGTTCGATCAAATTCATATTTATATCCAAAAACCTCAGTTTACATTTGGCTTTGCCTCCAAAACATCCCGTGAATTTGCACAGAGCCACATCAATTTACAGAAATACTCATAATAAACATTGATAAAAGATACAAGTGTTAT
>NW_024058692.1:0-32500 GCF_016432855.1 Salvelinus namaycush
GAAGTAGCGATATGAAGTAGCGATATGAGGTAGCGATATGAGGTAGCGATATGAGGTAGCAATATGAGGTAGCAATATGAGGTAGCAATATGAGGTAGCAATATGAGGTAGCAATATGAGGTAGCAATATGAGGTAGCAATATGAAGTAGTGAGTAGTGATATGAAGTAACAATATGTAGTGATATGTAGCGATATGAAGTAGTGATATGTAACAGTATGAGGTAGCGATATGAAGTAGTGAGTATTGGTATGAAGTAACGATATGTAGTGATATGAAGCAGTATGAGGTAGTGATATGAAGTAGTGAGTAGTGATATGAAGTAGTGAGTAGTGATATGAAGTAGTGAGTAGTGATATGAAGTAGTGAGTAGTGATATGAAGTAACGATATGTAGTGATATGTAGCAGTATGAGGTAGCGATATGAAGTAGTGAGTAGTGATATGAAGTAACAATATGTAGTGATATGTAGCAGTATGAGGTAGCGATATGAAGTAGTGAGTAGTGATATGAAGTAGTGAGTAGTGATATGAAGTAACGATATGTAGTGATATGTAGCAGTATGAGGTAGTGATATGAAGTAGTGAGTATTGGTATGAAGTAACGATATGTAGTGATATGTAGCAGTATGAGGTAGCGATATGAAGTAGTGAGTAGTGATATGAAGTAGTGAGTAGTGATATGAAGTAGTGAGTAGTAATATGAAGTAGTGAGTAGTGATATGAAGTAATGATATGTAGTGATATGTAGTAGTATGAGGTAGTGGTATGAAGTAGTGAGTAGCGATATGAAGTAGTGAGTAGTGATATGAAGTAGTGAGTAGTGATATGAAGTAATGATATGCAGTGATATGTAGCAGTATGAGGTAGCGATATGAAGTAGTGAGTAGTGATATGAAGTAGTGAGTAGTGATATGAAGTAACGATATGTAGTGATATGTAGCAGTATGAGGTAGTGATATGAAGTAGTGAGTATTGGTATGAAGTAACGATATGTAGTGATATGTAGCAGTATGAGGTAGCGATATGAAGTAGTGAGTAGTGATATGAAGTAGTGAGTAGTGATATGAAGTAGTGAGTAGTAATATGAAGTAGTGAGTAGTGATATGAAGTAATGATATGTAGTGATATGTAGTAGTATGAGGTAGTGGTATGAAGTAGTGAGTAGTGATATGAAGTAGTGAGTAGTGATATGAAGTAATGAGTAGTGATATGAAGTAACGATATGTAGTGATATGTAGCAGTAGCGATAGGTAGAGGTAGCGATATGAAGTAGTGAGTAGTGATATGTAGCAGTATGAGGTAGTGATATGTAGTAGTATGAGGTAATGGTATGTAGCAGTAAGTAGTGATATGAAGTAACGATATGTAGCAGTATGAGGTAGCGATATGAAGTAGTGAGTAGTGATATGAAGTAACGATATGTAGTGATATGTAGCAGTATGAGGTAGCGATATGAAGTAGTGAGTAGTGATATGAAGTAACGATATGTAGTGATATGTAGCAGTATGAGGTAGTGATATGAAGTAACGATATGTAGTGATATGTAGCAGTATGAGGTAGTGGTATGAAGTAATGATATGTAGTGATATGTAGCAGTATGAGGTAGCGATATGAAGTAGTGAGTAGCGATATGAAGTAGTGATATGAAGTGATATGTAGCAGTATGAGGTAGCGATATGAAGTAGTGAGTAGCGATATGAAGTAGTGATATGTAGTGATATGTAGCAGTATGAGGTAGTGGTATGAAGTAACGATATGTAGTGATATGTAGCAGTATGAGGTAGTGGTATGAAGTAATGATATGTAGTGATATGTAGCAGTATGAGGTAGCGATATGAAGTAACGATATGTAATGATATGTAGCAGTATGAGGTAGCGATATGAAGTAATGATATGTAGTGATATGTAGCAGTATGAGGTAGCGATATGAAGTAATGATATGTAGTGATATGTAGCAGTATGAGGTAGTGAGTAGTGATATGAAGTAACGATATGTAGTGATATGTAGCAGTATGAGGTAGTGGTATGAAGTAATGATATGTAGTGATATGTAGCAGTATGAGGTAGCGATATGAAGTAATGATATGTAGTGATATGTAGCAGTATGAGGTAGCGATATGAAGTAATGATATGTAGTGATATGTAGCAGTATGAGGTAGTGAGTAGTGATATGAAGTAACGATATGTAGTGATATGTAGCAGTATGAGGTAGTGATATGAAGTAATGATATGTAGTGATATGTAGCAGTATGAGGTAGTGAGTAGTGGTATGAAGTAACGATATGTAGTGATATGTAGCAGTATGAGGTAGTGAGTAGTGGTATGAAGTAACGATATGTAGTGATATGTAGCAGTATGAGGTAGTGAGTAGTGATATGAAGTAACGATATGTAGTGATATGTAGCAGTATGAGGTAGTGAGTAGTGGTATGAAGTAACGATATGTAGTGATATGTAGCAGTATGAGGTAGTGATATGAAGTACCAATATGTAGTGATATGTAGCAGTATGAGGTAGTGGTATGAAGTAACGATATGTAGTGATATGTAGCAGTATGAGGTAGTGATATGAAGTACCAATATGTAGTGATATGTAGCAGTATGAGGTAGTGATATGAAGTAATGATATGTAGTGATATGTAGCAGTATGAGGTAGCGATATGAAGTAATGATATGTAGTGATATGTAGCAGTATGAGGTAGTGGTATGAAGTAATGATATGTAGTGATATGTAGCAGTATGAGGTAGCGATATGAAGTAATGATATGTAGTGATATGTAGCAGTATGAGGTAGCGATATGAAGTAATGATATGTAGTGATATGTAGCAGTATGAGGTAGTGAGTAGTGATATGAAGTAACGATATGTAGTGATATGTAGCAGTATGAGGTAGCGATATGAAGTAATGATATGTAGTGATATGTAGCAGTATGAGGTAGTGAGTAGTGATATGAAGTAACGATATGTAGTGATATGTAGCAGTATGAGGTAGTGGTATGAAGTAATGATATGTAGTGATATGTAGCAGTATGAGGTAGCGATATGAAGTAATGATATGTAGTGATATGTAGCAGTATGAGGTAGCGATATGAAGTAATGATATGTAGTGATATGTAGCAGTATGAGGTAGTGAGTAGTGATATGAAGTAACGATATGTAGTGATATGTAGCAGTATGAGGTAGTGATATGAAGTAATGATATGTAGTGATATGTAGCAGTATGAGGTAGTGAGTAGTGGTATGAAGTAACGATATGTAGTGATATGTAGCAGTATGAGGTAGTGAGTAGTGGTATGAAGTAACGATATGTAGTGATATGTAGCAGTATGAGGTAGTGAGTAGTGATATGAAGTAACGATATGTAGTGATATGTAGCAGTATGAGGTAGTGAGTAGTGGTATGAAGTAACGATATGTAGTGATATGTAGCAGTATGAGGTAGTGATATGAAGTACCAATATGTAGTGATATGTAGCAGTATGAGGTAGTGGTATGAAGTAACGATATGTAGTGATATGTAGCAGTATGAGGTAGTGATATGAAGTACCAATATGTAGTGATATGTAGCAGTATGAGGTAGTGATATGAAGTAATGATATGTAGTGATATGTAGCAGTATGAGGTAGCGATATGAAGTAATGATATGTAGTGATATGTAGCAGTATGAGGTAGTGGTATGAAGTAATGATATGTAGTGATATGTAGCAGTATGAGGTAGTGGTATGAAGTAATGATATGTAGTGATATGTAGCAGTATGAGGTAGCGATATGAAGTAATGATATGTAGTGATATGTAGCAGTATGAGGTAGTGAGTAGTGATATGAAGTAACGATATGTAGTGATATGTAGCAGTATGAGGTAGTGATATGAAGTAATGATATGTAGTGATATGTAGCAGTATGAGGTAGTGAGTAGTGGTATGAAGTAACGATATGTAGTGATATGTAGCAGTATGAGGTAGTGAGTAGTGGTATGAAGTAACGATATGTAGTGATATGTAGCAGTATGAGGTAGTGATATGAAGTACCAATATGTAGTGATATGTAGCAGTATGAGGTAGTGGTATGAAGTAACGATATGTAGTGATATGTAGCAGTATGAGGTAGTGATATGAAGTACCAATATGTAGTGATATGTAGCAGTATGAGGTAGTGATATGAAGTAATGATATGTAGTGATATGTAGCAGTATGAGGTAGTGATATGAAGTAATGATATGTAGTGATATGTAGCCATATGAGGTAGCGATATGAGGTAGCAGTATGAGGTAGTGGTATGAAGTAACGATATATCATGTATCTGTATCTCTGTGTGGTTTGGATTGACCTTGTGTGTGTGTGTGTGTGTGTGTGTGTGTGTGTGTGTGTGTGTGTGTGTGTGTGTGTGTGTGTGTGTGTGTGTGTGTGTGTGCCTGTGTGTGCCTGTGTGTGTGTGTGTATCTCTGTATCTTGTGTTTCTCTCCAGAGCTCTTCCAGCTCATATCCAAAGCTCAGTGCAACAGAGCAAACGACCAGCGAGGTCTGTTAGACAAGAGTGACCTGACGCTCCCCGACTTCCTCCGCCTCAGCCCATCATCATCACCCCTTCCTCTTCCTCCCGCCCGCGTCACCCAGGATGGCCGCGGCGGCGGTAACCATGACGACAGTGACAACTACGGCTACAAGGAGAACAGACGTCACGGCAACAAGGAGAATAGCGGCGGAGGCGGTGGCTCCGTCCCTTTGAACACCAGCAGCCAATCGCAGAGCTTGGACTCCTCGCTCGGAACGGGAGGAGGAGGGGGAAGACGAGCGCTCCTCCCCCCCTCCCACCATGACAGACCCCCTCCCCCGTTCCCCGGCAGCCTGTCCCCAGTCCACCCCCCCTCCCAGGGGCAGCACCACCTACGGGGTCTCCCCAGCCCAGACTGCAGGGGGTCGGTCCAGATGTTACATGAAGAACCCCTAGCGGACATGACCCTGGTGGGAGAAGGAGACATCAACAGTCCTAACTCCACTCTCCTAACCCCCCACCACTCCTCCTCCACTACCCATAACCCACCGCGCTTCTCCCAACACGACCTCCGCGACTCGCCCTGCTCAGGTACCTCCCCTGTGTGAACTCTGAACCGTGGCCTTTCACCTTCGAACTGCGTTTGACCTCTGAACTATCCTCTCCCTCTCTCCAAGGTTACGTCTCCCAAAATGGAACCCTATTCCCTATATAGTGCACTACCCCTAAGGCTCTGGTCAAAAGGAGTGCGCTATATAGGGAATAGGGTTCCATTTGGGACTCAGCCCCCCAGTCTCTGGGAGGTGAAGTTAACCACTCCAGACACTGATCTAAGGTCTGTTATCTGTTCTGAGGATACATTGGGGCGGCAGGGTAGCCTAGTGGTTAGAGTGTTGGACTAGTAACCGAAAGGTTGCAAGTTCGAATCTCCGAGCTGACAAGGTAAAAATCTGTTGTTCTGCCCCTGAACAAGGCAGTTAACCCACTGTTCCCCTGAACAAGGCAGTTAACCCACTGTTCCCCTGAACAAGGCAGTTAACCCACTGTTCCCCTGAACAAGGCAGTTAACCCACTGTTCCCTTGAACAAGGCAGTTAACCCACTGTTCCCCGGTAGGCCGTCATTGAAAATAAGAATTTGTTCTTAACTGACTTGCCTGGATAAATAAAGGTAAAACATATAAAAAATCTAGAGTTCTGTGGTTCAGGGGACAGCAACACTGATCCTAGATCTGTAATCTGTTCTGAGGATACATCTAGAGGATGTGGTTCAGGGGACAGCAACACTGATCCTAGATCTGTAATCTGTTCTGAGGATACATCTAGAGGATGTGGTTCAGGGGACAGCAACACTGATCCTAGATCTGTAATCTGTTCTGAGGATACATCTAGAGGATGTGGTTCAGGGGACAGCAACACTGATCCTAGATCTGTAATCTGTTCTGAGGATACATCTAGAGGATGTGGTTCAGGGGACAGCAACACTGATCCTAGATCTGTAATCTGTTCTGAGGATACATCTAGAGGATGTGGTTCAGGGGACAGCAACACTGATCCTAGATCTGTAATCTGTTCTGAGGATACATCTAGAGGATGTGGTTCAGGGGACAGCAACACTGATCCTAGATCTGTAATCTGTTCTGAGGATACATCTAGAGGATGTGGTTCAGGGGACAGCAACACTGATCCTAGATCTGTAATCTGTTCTGAGGATACATCTAGAGGATGTGGTTCAGGGGACAGCAACACTGATCCTAGATCTGTAATCTGTTCTGAGGATACATCTAGAGGATGTGGTTCAGGGGACAGCAACACTGATCCTAGATCTGTAATCTGTTCTGAGGATACATCTAGAGGATGTGGTTCAGGGGTCAGCAACACTGATCCTAGATCTGTAATCTGTTCTGAGGATACATCTAGAGGATGTGGTTCAGGGGACAGCAACACTGATCCTAGATCTGTAATCTGTTCTGAGGATACATCTAGAGGATGTGGTTCAGGGGACAGCAACACTGATCCTAGATCTGTAATCTGTTCTGAGGATACATCTAGAGGATGTGGTTCAGGGGACAGCAACACTGATCCTAGATCTGTAATCTGTTCTGAGGATACATCTAGAGGATGTGGTTCAGGGGACAGCAACACTGATCCTAGATCTGTAATCTGTTCTGAGGATACATCTAGAGGATGTGGTTCAGGGGACAGCAACACTGATCCTAGATCTGTAATCTGTTCTGAGGATACATCTAGAGGATGTGGTTCAGGGGACAGCAACACTGATCCTAGATCTGTAATCTGTTCTGAGGATACATCTAGAGGATGTGGTTCAGGGGACAGCAACACTGATCCTAGATCTGTAATCTGTTCTGAGGATACATCTAGAGGATGTGGTTCAGGGGACAGCAACACTGATCCTAGATCTGTAATCTGTTCTGAGGATACATCTAGAGGATGTGGTTCAGGGGTCAGCAACACTGATCCTAGATCTGTACCTATGGGGTCTGCTTCTCTGTCTGCGTGTGTTTTTTTGAAGTGGACTTGTTGCTGTGGAAACCAGTGCCTAACTTTACCCCCCTCCCAACTCTACACCCTCGGCCGTCTACAACCCTCCAATGTACAGATTGTAATAATGCACTTTAGCCAATTAGGAGACAAGACTGCTTTGTATATGTAAACATTGATTTAGTTTCTCTGTTCTGTACAACTAACCTGGATGTCAGCCCTGGATGGAGTTGTTATGTCTGTTACCACTCAGCTGAAGAGAATCACCTTCACTACAATGTGTGTGTTCCTGGAAGAGGAACTGCAGACGACCTGTGTGTCTGTCTGTCTCTCTCTCTCTCTCTCTCTCTCTCTCTCTCTCTCTCTGTCTCTCTCTCTCTGTCTCTCTCTCTCTGTCTCTCTCTCTCTGTCTCTCTCTCTGTCTCTCTCTCTCTCTCTCTCTCTCTCTCTCTCTCTCTCTCTCTCTCTCTCTCTCTCTCTGTCTCTCTCTCTCTCTCTGTCTCTCTCTGTCTGTCTCTTTCTCTCTCTGTCTGTCTCTCTCTCTGTCTCTTTCTCTCTCTGTCTGTCTCTGTCTGTCTGTCTGTCTGTCTGTCTCTTTGTGTCTCTCTCTGTCTCTCTCTCTCTGTCTCTCTCTCTCTCTCTCTCTCTCTCTCTCTCTCTCTCTCTCTCTCTCTCTCTCTCTCTCTCTCTCTCTCTCTCTCTCTCTCTCTCTCTCTCTCTCTGTCTCTCTCTCTGTCTCTCTCTGTCTGTCTCTTTCTCTCTCTGTCTGTCTCTCTCTCTGTCTCTCTCTCTGTCTCTCTCTCTCTCTCTCTCTCTCTCTCTCTCTCTCTCTCTCTCTCTCTCTCTCTCTGTCTCTCTCTCTGTCTCTCTCTGTCTGTCTCTTTCTCTCTCTGTCTGTCTCTCTCTCTGTCTCTTTCTCTCTCTGTCTGTCTCTGTCTGTCTGTCTGTCTGTCTCTTTGTGTCTCTCTCTCTCTGTCTGTCTGTCTCTCTCTGTCTCTGTCTGTTTGTCTCTCTCTCTGTCTCTCTCTCTCTGTCTCTCTCTCGCTCTGTCTCTCTGTCTCTCTCTCTCTGTCTCTCTCTCTCTGTTTCTCTCTCTGTCTCTCTCTCGCTCTGTCTGTCTGTCTGTCTGTCTGTCTGTCTGTCTGTCTGTCTGTCTGTCTGTCTGTCTGTCTGTCTGTCTGTCTGTCTGTCTGTGTCTGTCTGTCAATCACCAGGCTTTTTACCTTTTATTTTAGAATTCTCATCTAGTCTATCATCCTGTAATATATTCCTGACAATACATTCATTTATCCTGAGTTGTTGTTATTATTAATTATATATTATTTTGTTACAGTGTATTATGTTAAAGAGTACTAATTGTGTATAAATACCAGTTTAACAGTCTGTTTTTTAAACCCCCTTTATTATCTAGTCATTGTTCCATCAACTTCCTGTCCTTCTGTTATGATGACGTCACAATGGAAGTGTTCTATTCTGTTGTTCCACTTCCATTGGATTGTTCTATGAACTGTGACCTCCTGTACATAGACATAATAAATATGATTCTACTGAGGTGGAATCACTCTCTTACCAGCTTTAAGTGATCTGTCTCTTTTCTTCTGGTGTCTCTCTCCTTCTCTCTCTCAACCGGCTCGCTCTCTATTGAACCCGGTGAGGAGGTTAGTCTCTGTCAACTGAGTGTTCTCATTCTCTATATCATTTTCTGTCTCTCCCTCTATTTCCCTCTCTATATCTCTCCCTCTCTATCTCGCCCTCTCTCTCCCTCCTTATCTCTCCCTCTTTCTCCCTCCCTGTCTCTATCTCTCTCTCCCTCTCTGCCCCTTTCTGTTCCTCCCTCCCCCTCTCTCCCTCTCCTCCCACTCTCTCGTTCCCCTCTACCCCTCTCCCTCTCTGTGTGCCAGGTCTTTTGTGTGAGAGTAGAACCGGACAGATGGAATGTAGGCTGTTTCCCAAATTGCTCTGTATTCTCTCTGTAGTGCAGTAGGTTTGACCAGGCCCATGGCTCTGTATTCTCTCTGTAGTGCAGTAGGTTTGACCAGGCCCGTGGCTCTGTATTCCCTCTGTAGTGCAGTAGGTTTGACCAGGCCCGTGGCTCTGTATTCTCTCTGTAGTGCAGTAGGTTTGACCAGGCCCATGGCTCTGTATTCTCTCTGTAGAGCAGTAGGTTTGACCAGGCCCATGGCTCTGTATTCCCTCTGTAGAGCAGTAGGTTTGACCAGGCCCATTGCTCTGTATTCTCTCTGTAGAGCAGTAGGTTTGACCAGGCCCATGGCTCTGTATTCCCTCTGTAGAGCAGTAGGTTTGACCAGGCCCATGGCTCTGTATTCTCTCTGTAGAGCAGTAGGTTTGACCAGGACCAGGTGTGTGTGAGACAGTAAGTATAGTACAGAGTGGGTAAAGCTATTCATGATGGACAATTTGTAGAGGCCAACGAACACGCACACTGCCTCAACCACACGCACTACACACACCCACAAGAGTCTTCTGAAGTGTTTACCAGTTGAAAGTCACAGACAGAGAGAGAGAGAGAGAGAGACAGAGAGAGAGAGCGAGACAGAGAGAGCGAGACAGAGAGAGAGAGACAGAGAGAGAGACAGAGAGAGAGAGAGAGAGACAGAGAGAGAGAGAGAGAGAGAGAGACAGAGAGAGAGAGACAGAGAGAGAGAGACAGAGAGAGAGAGACAGAGAGAGAGACTGAGAGAGAGACAGAGAGGCATCCTATTTCTTATATAGTGAACTACTGTTGCCCTTAAATGTAGTACACTATATAAGGAATAGGGCTCTGGTCACTAGTAGTGTACTACCTACTGTTGACCAGGCTGATGTTTAAAGACTGTTTACAGTCTCTGTCATCAGATCTATTCATTAGATGTCTCCATCTGCTGTTAGAGAATGGTACTGAACAGAGACAGAGAGAGAGAGAGAGACAGAGAGAGAGAGAGAGAGAGAGAGAGAGAGAGAGAGAAAGAGAGACAGAGAGAGAGAGAGACAGAGAGAGAGAGACAGAGAGAGAGAGAAAGAGAGAGAGACAGAGAGAGAGAGAGACAGAGAGAGAGACAGAGAGAGAGAGACAGAGAGACAGAGAGAGAGAGAGAGAGAGAGACAGAGAGAGAGACAGAGAGAGAGACAGAGAGAGAGAGAGAGAGAGAGAGAGAGAGAGAGAGAGAGAGAGAGAGAGAGAGAGAGATGTTAACATATGTTTCCCTTGCCAATAAAGCCCCTTGAATTGAATTGAGAGGCAGAGAGACAGAGAGAGACAGAGACGGAGAGACAGAGAGAAATAACTGGCAGTGTATCGTAGTATCACAGGGGTGCAGTATCACCCCGCCAACGGTCTGTTTCCCATGATGTCATGCCCAGTTTGTCCCCTTCTTCTCTACCATCACCAGCTGTGTGTGTGTGTGTGTGTGTGTGTGTGTGTGTGTGTGTGTGTGTGTGTGTGTGTGTGTGTGTGTGTGTGTGTGTGTGTGTGTGTGTGTGTGTGTGTGTGTGTGTGTGTGTGTGTGTGGATAGACAACTCATTCCTACTTCTTCCATTAAAAGTCCCAGTCTGAACGCAATTGGAGGAGCAGGCGTTCATACTGTCAGGCTGTGTGATACCTGCATGTGTGTGTGTGTCCGCTTTCATGTGTGAGTGTGTTTGTGTGTCCGCTTTCATGTGTGAGTGGTGTCATTGTGTGTTTGCAGTGGCATTAAAAGCACCATGTCCTAACCCTTTACCCTTCAGGCAAAGACAGGGACCGAGACCGAGACCGAGACGGAGACAAGAGGAGAGAGAGGGACAGAGGAGGCAGTTTCAAATCTCACCAGAAGAGGGCGCCACCACCTCTCTCAAAACCCCCTCCTCCTGCTCCGCCTGCTCCTCGCTCTCGTAAATCCAAATCGCCCTCGCGCCCCAACCGCGCCAGGCTAGATGTGGACCGGGTTGAAACCAACTCCACACCTGAAGATTCCGGGAGGTTCCGGGACCTCCGAGATTCCAAGCTGGGACAGAACTGTGAGGGCGTGGCTTCGGAACTCTGCCGCCGTGGCGGCAGGGTGAGGACGGGCGTGTACCAGACGTCAGAACTCCCGTCATTTGTCAACGCTAAGAGACAACCAGAGCAGAGACGGATCGGCAGAAGCCAATCAGCAGAGAGACGGATCGGCAGGAGCCTATCGGGAGAGAGACAAAGCGCGGCGGACAGTAGCAGGTTTAAGGCCACATTTGTCTGAGCATAGAGTTAGATGCTGTAGAACGGACGCTCCCTGGTTAAAGACCTCCTGTAAGGACCAGCAGACATTTTGGAGGACTTGTCTACCATTTGGAATGTTGGCTTATTAATTGATGCTCATCACCAAGGTCGGGGTCCATGGAAATTAAAGTCATGAATTCAACCAAATTTTTTCTATTCCAGCCTCATGAATATCTGTTGTTGCTATAGAGACTGCTCATGTGTACGATAAAGCAAGTCTGTATGGATACTGTGATATAGAAAACTCCTGTAACTGACTATAGATATTGTGGTATAGAAAATGACTATAGTTGACTACAGTGGCTTCAGAAAGCATTCATACCCGTTGACTTATTCCACATTTTGTTGTGTTACAGCCTGAATTCAATAAAAATACATTCTCACCCATCTACACACAATACCCCATAATGACATCACAATACCCCATAATGACATCACAATACCCCCTAATGACATCACAATACCCCATAATGACATCACAATACCCCCTAATGACATCACAATACCCCCTAATGACATCACAATACCCCATAATGACATCACAATACCCCCTAATGACATCACAATACCCCATAATGACATCACAATACCCCATAATGACATCACAATACCCCCTAATGACATCACAATACCCCATAATGACATCACAATACCCCATAATGACAAAGTGGAAATATGTTTTTAGACATTTTACCAAATTTATTGAAAATGAAATACAGAAATACCTCATTTACATAAGTGTTCACACCTCTGAGTTAATACATGTTAGAATCACCTTTTGGCAGCGATTACAGCGGTGAGTCTTTCTGAGTCTCTCAGAGCTTTGCACATCTGGATTGTACAAGATTTGCACATTGTTCTTTTAAACATGATTCAAGCTCTGTCAAGTTGGTTGTTGATCATTGTTAGACAACCATTTTCAAGTCTTGTCATAGATTTTCAAGCCGATTTACATCAAAACTGTAACTCGGCCACTCAGGAACATTCACTGTCTTCTTGGTAAGCAACTCCAGTGTAGATTTGGCCTTGTGTTGTAGGTTGTTGTCCTGCTGAAAGGTGAATTCCTCTCCCAGTGTCTGTTGGACTGCAGACTGAACCAGGTTATGTGACTTGTTAAGCACATTGTTACTCCTGAACTTAATTAGGCTCCTTACCATAACAACGAGGTGGAATACTTACTGACTCATGACTTTTCAGATTTTCATTTTTATATTAGTTTGTAAAAATGTAGAAAAACATCATTCCACTTTGACATTATGGGGTATTGTGTGTAGACAGGTGACAAAAAAAAAAATCTCAATTTATTCCATTTTAAAATCAATCAGTAACACAACAATATGTGGAAAAATGTCATTGGGTCTGAACCCTTTCTGAAGGCTCTGTATCTGAATGGCTGTTTGGAGTCGTACCCTCATATGATCTGGACCAATCACCATCAGAGATCCTAAACCAACACAACCACACTGATGCTCTGTGTTCAGAGATGCTCAACCACCACACTGATGCTCTGTGTTCAGAGATGCTCAACCACCACATTGATGCTCTGTGTTCAGAGATGCTCAACCACCACATTGATGCTCTGTGTTCAGAGATGCTCAACCACCACACTGATGCTCTGTGTTCAGAGATGCTCAACCACCACATTGATGCTCTGTGTTCAGAGATGCTCAACCACCACATTGATGCTCTGTGTTCAGAGATGCTCAACCACCACATTGATGCTCTGTGTTCAGAGATGCTCAACCAACACATTGATGCTCTGTGTTCAGAGATGCTCAACCAACACATTGATGCTCTGTGTTCAGAGATGCTCAACCACCACATTGATGCTCTGTGTTCAGAGATCCTCAACCAACACAAACACATTGATGGTCTGTGTTACGCTCAGAGAAGATGTCTGACTGCCTATCAATGCTACTTCAGTTCAGACACTTGCTAACACACACACACACACACACACACACACACACACACACACACTTTATTAATATCACTGTTAAGTGTTCCGTTTTCTGTTTATTGGAGCTAAGCTGATGTTGTTGACATTAATAAAATCACAATAATGTATTTATTTCACTGTGTTTTTGGTATTTTGTAGTTTATTAGGGTCATTATCTGTTTCTAAAGCAGCAGCTACTCTTCCTGGGGTTTATTAGGATCATTATCTGTTTCTATAGCAGCAGCTACTCTTCCTGGGGTTTATTAGGATCATTATATGTTTCTAAAGCAGCAGCTACTCTGCCTGGGGTTTATTAGGACCATTATCTGTTTCTATAGCAGCAGCTACTCTTCCTGGGGTTTATTAGGATCATTATCTGTTTCTATAGCAGCAGCTACTCTTCCTGGGGTTTATTAGGATCATTATCTGTTTCTATAGCAGCAGCTACTCTTCCTGGGGTTTATTAGGGTCATTATCTGTTTCTAAAGCAGCAGCTACTCTTCCTGGGGTTTATTATGATCATTATCTGTTTCTATAGCAGCAGCTACTCTTCCTGGGGTTTATTAGGATCATTATCTGTTTCTATAGCAGCAGCTACTCTTCCTGGGGTTTATTAGGACCATTATCTGTTTCCAAAGCAGCAGCTACTCTTCCTGGGGTTTATTAGGACCATTATCTGTTTCTATAGCAGCAGCTACTCTTCCTGGGATTTATTAGGATCATTATCTGTTTCTATAGCAGCAGCTACTCTTCCTGGGGTTTATTAGGATCATTATCTGTTTCTAAAGCAGCAGCTACTCTTCCTGGGGTTTATTAGGATCCCCATTATCTGTTTCTAAAGCAGCAGCTACTCTTCCTGGGGTTTATTAGGATCCCCATTATCTGTTTCCAAAGCAGCAGCTACTCTTCCTGGGGTTTATTAGGATCATTATATGTTTCTAAAGCAGCAGCTACTCTTCCTGGGGTTTATTAGGATCATTATATGTTTCTAAAGCAGCAGCTACTCTTCCTGGGGTTTATTAGGATCATTATATGTTTCTAAAGCAGCAGCTACTCTTCCTGGGGTTTATTAGGATCATTATCTGTTTCTACAGCAGCAGCTACTCTTCCTGGGGTTTATTAGGATCATTATCTGTTTCTAAAGCAGCAGCTACTCTTCCTGGGGTTTATTAGGATCATTATCTGTTTCTATAGCAGCAGCTACTCTTCCTGGGGTTTATTAGGACCATTATCTGTTTCTATAGCAGCAGCTACTCTTCCTGGGGTTTATTAGGATCATTATCTGTTTCTATAGCAGCAGCTACTCTTCCTGGGGTTTATTAGGATCATTATCTGTTTCTAAAGCAGCAGCTACTCTTCCTGGGGTTTATTAGGATCATTATCTGTTTCTATAGCAGCAGCTACTCTTCCTGGGGTTTATTATGATCATTATCTGTTTCTATAGCAGCAGCTACTCTTCCTGGGGTTTATTAGGATCATTATCTGTTTCTACAGCAGCAGCTACTCTTCCTGGGGTTTATTAGGACCATTATCTGTTTCTATAGCAGCAGCTACTCTTCCTGGGGTTTATTAGGACCATTATCTGTTTCTACAGCAGCAGCTACTCTTCCTGGGGTTTATTAGGACCATTATCTGTTTCTATAGCAGCAGCTACTCTTCCTGGGGTTTATTAGGAACATTATCTGTTTCTATGGCAGCAGCTACTCTTCCTGGGGTTTATTAGGATCATTATCTGTTTCTATAGCAGCAGCTACTCTTCCTGGGGTTTATTAGGATCATTATCTGTTTCTATAGCAGCAGCTACTCTTCCTGGGGTTTATTAGGATCATTATCTGTTTCTACAGCAGCAGCTACTCTTCCTGGGGTTTATTAGGACCATTATCTGTTTCTATAGCAGCAGCTACTCTTCCTGGGGTTTATTAGGACCATTATCTGTTTCTACAGCAGCAGCTACTCTTCCTGGGGTTTATTAGGACCATTATCTGTTTCTATAGCAGCAGCTACTCTTCCTGGGGTTTATTAGGAACATTATCTGTTTCTATGGCAGCAGCTACTCTTCCTGGGGTTTATTAGGATCCCCATTATCTGTTTCTATAGCAGCAGCTACTCTTCCTGGGGTTTATTAGGACCATTATCTGTTTCTATAGCAGCAGCTACTCTTCCTGGGGTTTATTAGGACCATTATCTGTTTCTATAGCAGCAGCCACTCTTCCTGGGGTATATTAGGATCATTATCTGTTTCTACAGCAGCAGCTACTCTTCCTGGGGTTTATTAGGACCATTATCTGTTTCTATAGCAGCAGCTACTCTTCCTGGGGTTTATTAGGATCCCCATTATCTGTTTCTAAAGCAGCAGCTACTCTTCCTGGGGTTTATTAGGATCATTATCTGTTTCTACAGCAGCAGCTACTCTTCCTGGGGTTCCACACAAGACATGAAACATGATATAATACAGAACGTTAATAGACAAGAATAGCTCAAGAACATAACTACATGCGTTTAAAACGTCACACGTATCACTACATACACAACATATCTAGGTCAAATGGGGGAGAGGCGTTGTGAGGTGTCTCTTCATCTGTTTCTTTAAAGCTATGGTTGGCTGTTCACTTGAGCAGTCGGAGATGGAAGGGAGTTCCATGCAATCATGACTCTGTATAATACTGTGCTTTAGTTGTTGTTGTTGTTCTGGACCCGGGGACTGTGAAAAGACCCCTGGTGGCATGTCTGGTGGGGTAAGTGTGGGTATCAGTGCTGTGTGTAAGTTGATTATGCAAACAATTTTCCAACACATTGTTTCTTATAAAAAACTAGGAAGTAGTCTCTTCTTTTAGCCAGGAGAGACTGGCGGGCATAGTTGTCACGGCTGTTAAAAGAAGAGGACCAAGGTGCAGCGCACATTTTCTTTTATTTTAAAAAAATGACGCCGAAACAAAACAATAAACACTACAAACACAAACCGTGAAGCTCAAAGGCTATGTGCCCTAAACAAAGTCAACTTCCCACAATGACAGGTGGGAAAAAAGGAGCTACCTAAGTATGGTTCTCAATCAGAGACAACGATAGACAGCTGCCCCTGATTGACAACCATACCTGGCCAAACACATAGAAATAGAAAACATAGAACATAGAATACCCACCCCAACTCACAATAGTGACAATAGTGTTGATGTCAGCTCTCTGGTTACAGTGAAGAGCAAGACGTGCCGCTCTGTTCTGGACCAGCGGCAGTTTTTCTAGGCCCTTCTGTGCAGCACCTGACCATGTGACTGGACAATAATCAAGTTGAGATCAAACTAAAGCAGGACTTTATGGAGTGTGGTGCCAACACAAAGAAGAAGAAGCAGAGCCTCTCTTAAACAGAGGTCTGTAGTGTGACATTTTCTTGTTAAACATAACCACTGAATACATCTTATAATAGATCAAGAATTACCCCCTGGCACAGACGCCAGTTCAAAGTCTAGTTTTTCCCCACAATGAAATCATAGGGGGATTATAAATCTGTCTCCGCCCCACAGGGGGACTATAGATCTGTCTCCACCCCACAATGAAATCATAGGGGGACTATGAATCTGTCTCCGTCCCGCAATGAAATCATAGGGGGACTATGAATCTGTCTCCGTCCCGCAATGAAATCACAGGGGGACTATGAATCTGTCTCCGCCCCACAATGAAATCATAGGGGGACTATGAATCTGTCTCCGTCCCACAATGAAATCATAGGGGGATTATAAATCTGTCTCCATCCCACAATGGGACTATAGATCTGTCCCCGTTCCACAATGAAATCACAGGGGGACTATGAATCTGTCTCCGTCCCACAA
This sequence comes from Salvelinus namaycush, assembly GCF_016432855.1. Classification (NCBI taxonomy): domain Eukaryota; kingdom Metazoa; phylum Chordata; class Actinopteri; order Salmoniformes; family Salmonidae; genus Salvelinus; species Salvelinus namaycush. The sequence goes on from NW_024058692.1 coordinate 16,988, forward strand.
TGAAATCACAGGGGGACTATGAATCTGTCTCCGTCCCACAATGAAATCACAGGGGGACTATAGATCTGTCTCCGTCCCGCAATGAAATCACATGGGGGACTATAGATCTGTCTCCGTCCCGCAATGAAATCACAGGGGGACTACGTACCTGTCTCCGTCCCGCAATGAAATCACAGGGGGACTATGAATCTGTCTCCGTCCCGCAATGAAATCACAGGGGGACTATGAATCTGTCTCCGTCCCACAATGAAATCACAGGGGGACTATGAATCTGTCTCCGTCCCACAATGAAATCATATGGGGGACTATTAATCTGTCTCCGTCCCACAATGAAATCATATGGGGGACTATGAATCTGTCTCCGTCCCGCAATGAAATCACAGGGGGACTATGAATCTGTCTCCGTCCCACAATGAAATCATATGGGGGACTATTAATCTGTCTCCGTCCCACAATGAAATCACAGGGGGACTATGAATCTGTCTCCGTCCCACAATGAAATCATATGGGGGACTATTAATCTGTCTCCGTCCCACAATGAAATCATATGGGGGACTATGAATCTGTCTCCGTCCCACAATGAAATCATATGGGGGACTATGAATCTGTCTCCGTCCCACAATGAAATCATATGGGGGACTATTAATCTGTCTCCGTCCCACAATGAAATCACATGGGGGACTATGAATCTGTCTCCGTCCCACAATGAAATCATATGGGGGACTATGAATCTGTCTCCGTCCCGCAATGAAATCACATGGGGGACTATGAATCTGTCTCCGTCCCACAATGAAATCACAGGGGGACTATGAATCTGTCTCCGTCCCACAATGAAATCATATGGGGGACTATTAATCTGTCTCCGTCCCACAATGAAATCATATGGGGGACTATGAATCTGTCTCCGTCCCACAATGAAATCACAGGGGGACTATTAATCTGTCTCCGTCCCACAATGAAATCACAGGGGGACTATGAATCTGTCTCCGTCCCGCAATGAAATCACAGGGGGACTATGAATCTGTCTCCGTCCCACAATGAAATCACAGGGGGACTATGAATCTGTCTCCGTCCCACAATGAAATCACAGGGGGACTATGAATCTGTCTCCATCCCACAATGAAATCACAGGGGGACTATAGATCTGTCTCCGTCCCACAATGAAATCACAGGGGGACTATGAATCTGTCTAGGGGGCATTTCGTACACCAGTACTTACAGTATTCTAGTCAAACACAATACCTCAGACGCCTCTGGGCTGATTTTGACTAAACGATGACGCGTCTAGCCATAGATCTGGTCTTTACAAAATGACACTGATTGGCCAAAGGGGGGCGCTATAGAAATCAACTGAAATTCCAAACATTGAACAAGCATATCTGCTGTCCTGTTTGAGATTGAAAAATTACACTAATTGACCCGGGGGAGGTGGGGGGGACGGGGACGCTGCATCATCCTGGGGGAAGGCATGTTACTTTTGCCTTGTTTGGATTTACATTTGGTTGAGTTGTCAATTAACGTGAATTCAACAAAAAATGTCACCATGTAAATTGGGTGAATAAAAAAGACAACATTCCCTCATGTTGACGACTTTTTCTTCATCCAATCAGTTTTCCACATCTTCACATCGCTGTTATGGGTTGAAACGATGTTAAAACAACGTTGATTGAACCAGTTTTTTGCCCAGTGGGAAGATTAAGAAGGCGCTATTGACAAAAAGACAGTAGGCTTTATCAGTATATATCCCTGTTTAGCTGTAGAATCAGAATGAGTAGAACAGGCATCTCTATGGTGTACAGCAGGGGCGGACTGGCATTTCTGGCATTTCTGGCAAATGCCAGATGGGCTGGTCTATATGTAGCCCAGTGGGCCTGTCTAACTTTTTTTTTTTTTTTTGCACAAAATTATAATTATTTGGCTACAAATGGGTGTGTTATAAATTCCAAGGCCGATATCTGATCCCAGTCCACCCCTGGTCTATAAAAGTATGACAACCCTATGAGCTAAGTGAAAGCTATGTTTGCTATGTCACTTTCATTTAATTGGCGACATTGTAAAACAATCACCCTTGACACTAGCTAACAACTGCGCAAACTATCGGCTGGCCCCTCGGTGGGTGGCTGGCCCCTTTCCCCGCGTGAGTGGCGTGTTTTCTGGAGGGGTAGAGTGGTGTGTGTGAGGGCCGCCGCCGGGGGGGGGGGGGGGGGGCTGTTAAAAAGTTATTTTGAAAGTGACCCCTACTGTCAGGAATTGGACCGGGCAGCGGGTGCACGCACACACACACACACACACACACACACACACACACACACACACACACAGAGTCAGCTGTTCTGAGCTATGTCAGAAGATGACGGATACAGTTGTAGTGGAAGGACAAGTTAAATTCAGAGATGGCAAAAAGGTTCTTATCACATTTATATCACAACTTCAAAAACGTTTTCCCGGGAAGTGAAGCGTTAATACAATAACGTGTGGATTTGACTGTTTCATGTATTTGCTGTAACTTGCTTTGCAGTGGAAGAGTCGTTGGGTCACGTTGCGGAAGCCGTCCCCAGTCGCAGGTAGGTCTACGAACGAACCAACTAATACTACTGTTTAAACGTCTCCAACGTTCTATCTGTTGTTTACAACGTTTAAAAATAATATAGCAGTCTTTTAAAATGTTTATACTGTAATCTTTCACCAATCAGATTTTCAGGAATTAAAAGTAAGCGCGACTTGTCGATGTGACAGTTGGCGACGCGCCAACCGGAGCGCATAGTGCAAATATCACATAACCACGGTTACACGTGTGGGGGGATCGCGCTACACTTAACACTTGGATTTAAAAAGTTATACCCTTATGTTAGCCTTTAACACAAACACCTTGAGAAGACTGGGCTAGTTGGTTTAACAGAAACGTTTTAAAAACATTTATTTCAATGCTTAGACTATTTACAGGACTTAGTTGTGTCCAAGCAACAAAGTCAGGCTAGTTTAGCTACCTATGCTACGTATTTAAAGCCAAAGGCTTACATAAGAAGTATACCATATCATTCTGACTAATTGCTTTCACTGGTGTGTGTGTGTGTGTGTGTGTGTGTGTGTGTGTGTGTGTGTGTGTGTGTGTGTGTGTGTGTGTGTGTGTGTGTGTGTGTGTGTGTGTGTGTGTGGCTCTGAAGTGATCAGATGAGAATAAAGAAACAGACTGACACACTTGAAGAGACAGAGCTGTGTTTGTAATTTTCCTTTCTTCAGACATTGTCTCTCAGTGGAACTAAGGTATATCGTGTCGAGTAAATATTTTGTATGAGCCGTCAACATGTTCTAGAACAACATGTGCCTTGTGTTCTAGAATACATAGACGGTGATTCTAATTCTAAGAGTGATTCCCACTAGACCCTGTGTTCCTCTGCCTTTGAGGACACCGATTGGCTGCCAGTGGGGCTGTTTATTGGACATTTCCTTCCTTGATTGGGCTGTGCTGTTATATCCCTCGGACAGCCCTCCCTCTCTGTCACGGTGGCGTCTAATTGGTCTGTTATGTCCCTCGGACAGCCCTCCCTCTCTGTCACGGTGGTGTCTAATTGGTCTGTTATGTCCCTCGGACAGCCCTCCCTCTCTGTCACGGTGGTGTCTAATTGGTCTGTTATGTCCCTCGGACAGCCCTCCCTCTCTGTCATGGTGGCGTCTAATTGGTCTGTTATGTCCCTCGGACAGCCCTCCCTCTCTGTCACTGTGGCGTCTAATTGGTCTGTTATGTCCCTCGGACAGCCCTCCCTCTCTGTCACTGTGGCATCTAATTGGTCTGTTATGTCCCTCGGACAGCCCTCCCTCTCTGTCACTGTGGCATCTAATTGGTCTGTTATGTCCCTCGGACAGCCCTCCCTCTCTGTCACTGTGGCATCTAATTGGTCTGTTATGTCCCCTCCCTCTCTGTCACTGTGGCGTCTAATTGGTCTGTTATGTCCCTCGGACAGCCCTCCCTCTCTGTCACTGTGGCATCTAATTGGTCTGTTATGTCCCTCGGACAGCCCTCCCTCTCTGTCACGGTGGCGTCTAATTGGTCTGTCATGTCCCTCGGACAGCCCTCCCTCTCTGTCACGGTGGTGTCTAATTGGTCTGTTATGTCCCTCGGACAGCCCTCCCTCTCTGTCACGGTGGCGTCTATTTGGTCTGTCATGTCCCTCGGACAGCCCTCCCTCTCTGTCACGGTGGCGTCTAATTGGTCTGTCATGTCCCTCGGACAGCCCTCCCTCTCTGTCACGGTGGCGTCTAATAGCCCACAAAGATCTCCGCCACGGCACAACCCAAGGGGGGGGGGGGGCCCTCCCATCTATCTCCCCTCCAATCTATCTCTGAACACCATCCAGTCCCATCCTTCAGCTCCCCTCAACCCTCCCATCTATCTCCCCTCCAATCTATCTCTGAACACCATCCAGTCCCATCTTTCAGCTCCCCTCAACCCTCCCATCTATCTCTGAACACCATCCAGTCCCATCCTTCAGCTCCCCTCAACCCTCCCATCTATCTCCCCTCCCATCTATCTCTGAACACCATCCGGTCCCATCCTTCAGCTCCCCTCAACCCCTCCAATCTATCTCTGAACACCATCCAGTCCCATCCTTCAGCTCCCCTCAACCCCTCCCATCTATCTCTAAAAGGGATTCTATGTTTGTGTGCCCAGGTCAAAATGATTTCACCCATCTCTCCTCTCCTCCCTCTCTACCCAGACTGCCTCTCTCTCCTGGTCTACCGGGATAAGTCCGATAAGGTCAGGGGTCGTCGTGAGCGGCTGCAGATGACCTTGGAGGGGATCTGTGGAGTGGAGCCGGGGTTGGGGTACGACGGGGTGGCCTACACCCTCACCGTCCTCTGTCTGGGACACACAGTGGGACTGGGCTTCGACAGCAGAGAGGGGCTGGCGGCATGGGACGCTAGGCTGAGATACAGCCTGGGAGAAGGTAGGGTGAAGGGGGGGCAGTAATGTGTGTGTGTGTGTGTGTGTGTGTGTGTGTGTGTGTGTGTGTGTGTGTGTGTGTGTGTGTGTGTGTGTGTGTGTGTGTGTGTGTGTGTGTGTGTGTGTGTGTGTGTGTGTGTGTGTGTGCGTTTGTTTGTGTGTGCGCGCGTGTGTGCCTTTGTGCGTGTGTGTGTGTGTGTGTGCGCACACGCCGGAGTTTGCGAAGAAGTTAGTTTTAATAAGTACATCTCAGTCTAGACCAGTGGCGGTTGGTGCCGTCAACATTAGGGAGGATTATTTTTGGTTTGTTTCCTGAGCACGGCCTTATTTCTATTACAGCATATTGGATGACTGTCATTCATATTCACCCAGTTCAATGTAACATCCATAGGTTTAGGTTACTGTCATTCATATTCACCCAGTTCAATGTAACATCCATAGGTTTAGGTTACTGTCATTCATATTCCATTCACCCAGTTCAATGTAACATCCATAGGTTTAGGTTACTGTCATTCATATTCACCCAGTTCAATATAACATCCATAGGTTTAGGTTACTGTCATTCATATTCACCCAGTTCAATATAACATCCATAGGTTTAGGTTACTGTCATTCATATTCCATTCACCCAGTTCAATGTAACAGTGATAGGTTTAGGTTACTACATGATACTAGAATATTCCCTATATCCATCATGAGGTTGATACAACCTAGCCTATGAATGAAAGTTTTACAACGTAGGTGCACACAGGTCGAGAGACAAATTGTCGTAATCAAGGTGACAGACAGTGACACATTCAATACCGCCTGCATCTAGCTGGTCTGGGGTGTAATCATTAGTCCAAACAGTTGCAAAACCTTTTTTCAAAACGTTTTTGCAACTAAAATAAGAGTTTTATATTGGATAAATTCAAGTAGGTCCGTCCCGGGTTTCGTTCCATTTGCGTCCCTTGAAGAAACATTTTTTACAACAAAATCGACGGAATGAACTCACCCGTTATCACCCACACAGTTCCCTTTCATAGCAGCCACATACAGCATCATCCCTTTGCTCGTTGTATAATTCCTTCTAGCATCTACGCGCTCTCCTCCTCTTCCTCCTCCTCCTCCTCACCTTTTCCTTTCGGCTTGTGGATTTCAGCGCACAGAACAACAGCAGGTGCAAAAACGTCTCCAAGCCAAACCTTCATAGCATAACCGCTAACCGCTACACAGTCTCGATCGCTGTCACCATATTAACGTTATAGTAAACAAACTAGAACTAACACGGTAGTAAACCCACAATCCAATCCATGTGTACAATCACGCAGTACAGCAAGCAGTTTAGCAGTATTGCCCCCATGGCAATACATTTTGAAAAACCAAAAGCTTACCTTGTCTTGGAAGAGTCGCCGTGTTGGATAGCCTTAGCCAGCGAGCTAACATCAATAGCATTCCTCTTGCTTCTTAATTTTTGTAGAAATGAATTTGTTCAAAGCTGTTCAACTATTTTCTCTTTTTGAGTCAACCACTCACCATGATTTAGCTGCTTGCTAGCTGTAGCTAATGCTTTCAGTACTAGATTCATTCTCTGATCCTTTGATTGGATGGACAACATGTCAGGTCATGCTGCGAGAGCTCTGATAGGTTGGAGGACATCCTCCGGAAGTTGTTATAAATACAGTGTAAGTCTATGGAAGGGGGTGAGAACCATGAGCCTCCTAGGTTTTGTATTGAAGTAAATGTAGCCAGAGGAGGACGGAAGCTAGCTGTTCTCCAGCTACAGCATGGTGCTACCCTACAGAGTGCTGCTGAGGCTACTGTAGACCTTCTGTCTCTCTCCCTCCTGCTCTGTGCTTGTTTTTCTCCTTTCTTTATCTCCTCTGCTTCTCTGTATCTGTCTTCGTTTCCCTCGTTCTCTCTCTCTGCCAGCCAGCCAGCCAGCCAGCCAGCCAGCCAGCCAGCCAGTCAGTCAGTCCTCTACAACCTGTTTCATTCCACTGTGCTGTTCAGTGTTGTGGAACTGAGTGAACAGATCTCTGCTTCTGTCCTCAGATGACCTAGCCTGAATGTATATGTGATGGTGTGAGTGTGTGTTTGTTTGTTTCTGTGTGTGTTTGTGTCTGTGCCTGTGTGTGAGTGTGTGTTTGTGTGTTTCTCTATGTCTGTGTCTGTGCCTGTTTGTCTGTGCTTGTTTGTCTGTGCCTGTGTGTCTGTCTGTCCCTGTTTGTCTGTGTGTGTCTGTGTGTGATGAGGTCTTTATAAAAGCGGCATCAACAGACAACCAGCCTGCATCCCAAATTCCCTACATTGCAGTGCCTTGCAAAAGTATTCATCCCCCTTGGCGTTTTTCCTATTTTGTTTCATTACAACCTGTAATTTAAATAGATTTTTATTTGGATTTCCTGTAATGGACATACACAAAATAGTCCAAATTGGTGAAGTGAAATTTAAAAAACTTGTTTAAAAAAATTCTAAAAAACTGAAAAGTGGTGTGTGCATATGTATTCACCCCCTTTGCTATGAAGCCCCTACATAAGATCTGGTGCAACCAATTACCTTCAGAAGTCACATAATTAGTTAAATAAAGTCCACCTGTGTGCAATCTAAGTGTCACATGATCTGTCACATGATCTCAGTATATATACACCTGTTCTGAAAGGCCCCAGAGTCTGCAACACCACTAAGCAAGGGGCACCACCAAGCAAGCGGCACCATGAAGACCTCCAAACAGGTCAGGGACAAAGTTATGGAGAAGTACAGATCAGGGTTGGGTTATAAAAAAAATATCAGAAACTTTGAACTTCCCACGGAGCACCATTAAATCCATTATTAAACAATGGAAAGAATATGGCACCACAACAAACCTGCCAGGAGAAGGCTGCCCATCAAAACTCACAGACCAGGCAAGGAGGGCATTAATCAGAGAGGAAACAAGGAGACCAAAGATAACCCTGAAGGAGCTGCAAAGCTCCACAACGGAGATTAGAGTATCCGTCCATAGGACCACTTTAAGCCGTACACTCCACAGAGCTGGGCTTTACGGAAGAGTGGCCAGAAAAAAGCCATTGCTTAAAGAAAAAATAAGCAAACACGTTTGGTGTTTGCCAGAAGGCATGTGGGAGATTCCCCAAACATATGGAAGAAGGTACTCTGGTCAGATGAGACTAAAATTTAGCTTTTTGGCCATCAAGGAAAACGCTATGTCTGGCACAAACCCAACACCTCTCATCACCCCGAGAACACCATCCCCGCAGTGAAGCATGGTGGTGGCAGCATCATGCTGTGGAGATGTTTTTCATCATCAAGGACTGGGAAACTGGTTAGAATTTAAGGAATGATGGATGGCGCTAAATACAGGGAAATTCTTGAGGGAAACCTGTTTCAGTCTTCCAGAGATTTGAGATTGGGACGGAGGTTCACCTTCCAGCAGGACAATGGGCCTAAGCATACTGCTAAAGCAGCACCCGAGTGGTTTAAGGGGAAACATTTAAATGTCTTGGAATGGCCCACTCCAAGCCCAGAACTCAATCCAATTGAGAATCTGTGGTATGACTTAAAGATTGCTGTACACCAGCAGAACCCATCCAACTTGAAAGAGCAGTTTTGCCTTGAAGAATGGCCAAAAATCCCAGTGGCTAGAGAGAGAGAGAGGACGGGACCCCATTGATGACAGATCACAGCCAGCAGAGAGACAGAGAAAGAGAGAGGACGGAGCCCCATTGATGACAGATCACAGCCAGCAGAGAGACAGAGAGAGAGGACGGAACCCCATTGATGACAGATCACAGCCAGCAGAGAGACAGAGAGCGTTTAATCATCATTAATACTGGCATCCATCACCCAGCCGTGTGTGTGTGCTGAGGTGTATGTTTATGTATACTGTCCTAGACTTATGCTCTCTGTGTGTGTGTTACCTTCATTATGTCTCTGATTGGTGGTATCTCTTTGTGTGAATAATAATGAATCTCTCTCCATCCCTACCTCCCCCCCACTCTCTCTCTCCCTCCCTCCGCCCCACTCTCTCTCTCACTCCTCCCCACTCTCTCTCTCCCTCTCTCCCCTCTCTCTCTCTCTCTCCCTCCCCTCTCTCTCTCTCCCTCCACCCCCCCACTCTCTCTCTCACTCTCTCTCACTCCCCTCTCTCTCTCTCACGCTCTCTCTCACTCCCCCCCTCTCTCTCTCTCCCTCCCCCATATCTCCCCTCTCTCTCCCTCCCTCTCTCTCTCCCTCCCTCTCACGCTCTCTCTCTCTCCCTCCCCCTCTCCTTCTCTCTCTCTCCCTCTTCCCCTCTCTCCCTCCCCCTCTCCCTCCCTCTCTCTCCCTCTTCCCCGCTCTCTCTCCCTCTCTCTCTCTCTCCTCTCTCTCTCTCCCTCTTCCCCCGTCTCTCTCTCCCCCTCTCTCTCCCTCCCCCCTCTCTCTCTCCCTCCCACTCTCTCACACTCTCTCTCCCCCCTCTCTTGCTCCCTTTCTCTCAACCAGTCCACAGGTTCAGTGTAGGCGTTCAGCCAGGAACTAAGCTAGAGAGTGGTCCCGCCTCCCTGCACCTGTGCAACAACATATTGGTCCTCACTAGGGACCTCCCCCCGGCCGTGATTGGCCAGTGGAAGCTGTCAGACCTGCGTCGCTACGGCGACGTGCCCAATGGCTTTGTGTTTGAGGGCGGCACTAGATGTGGATACTGTGAGTATGGGACCACAACGGGTCCCGTGTCCTAAATGGCACCCTATTCCCTATGTAGTGCACTACTTTAGACCAGGACCCTATGGGTTCTATTCCCTATGTAGTGCACTACTTTAGACCAGGGCCCTATGGGTTCTATTCCCTATGTAGTGCACTACTTTTCACCAGGGCCCTATGGGTTCTATACCCTATGTAGTGCACTACTTTTCACCAGGGCCCTATGGGTTCTATACCCTATGTAGTGCACTACTTTAGACCAGGGCCCTATGGGTTCTATTCCCTATGTAGTGCACTACTTTAGACCAGGGCCCTATGGGTTCTATTCCCTATGTAGTGCACTACTTTAGACCAGGGCCCTATGGGTTCTATTCCCTACAACTGTCTTTACTGAAACAGGCCTGTCAGGACAAAAGACAACTGTCTTTACTGTAAACAGGCCTGTCAGGACCAAAGACAACTGTCTTTACTGTAACAGGCCTGTCAGGACCAAAGACAACTGTCTTTACTGTAACAGGCCTGTCAGGACAACTGTCTTTACTGTAAACAGGCCTGTCAGGACCAAAGACAACTGTCTTTACTGTAACAGGCCTGTCAGGACAAATGTCTTTACTGTAAACAGGCCTGTCAGGACCAAAGACAACTGTCTTTACTGAAACAGGCCTGTCAGGACCAAAGACAACTGTCTTTACTGTAGCAGGCCTGTCAGGACCAAAGACAACTGTCTTTACTGTAAACAGGCCTGTCAGGACCAAAGACAACTGTCTTTACTGTAGCAGGCCTGTCAGGACCAAAGACAACTGTCTTTACTGTAACAGGCCTGTCAGGACAACTGTCTTTACTGTAACAGGCCTGTCAGGACCAAAGACAACTGTCTTTACTGTAAACAGGCCTGTCAGGACCAGACAACTGTCTTTACTGTAAACAGGCCTGTCAGGAACCAAAGACAACTGTCTTTACTGTAAACAGGCCTGTCAGGACCAAAGACAACTGTCTTTACTGTAGCAGGCCTGTCAGGACCAAAGACAACTGTCTTTACTGTAGCAGGCCTGTCAGGACCAAAGACAACTGTCTTTACTGTAAACAGGCCTGTCAGGACCAAAGACAACTGTCTTTACTGTAGCAGGCCTGTCAGGACAACTGTCTTTACTGTAACAGGCCTGTCAGGACCAAAGACAACTGTCTTTACTGTAACAGGCCTGTCAGGACAACTGTCTTTATTGTAGCAGGCCTGTCAGGACCAAAGACAACTGTCTTTACTGTAAACAGGCCTGTCAGGACAACTGTCTTTACTGTAGCAGGCCTGTCAGGACAACTGTCTTTACTGTAGCAGGCCTGTCAGGACCAAAGACAACTGTCTTTACTGTAGCAGGCCTGTCAGGACCAAAGACAACTGTCTTTACTGTAACAGGCCTGTCAGGACCAAAGACAACTGTCTTTACTGTAGCAGGCCTGTCAGGACAACTGTCTTTACTGTAAACAGGCCTGTCAGGACAACTGTCTTTACTGTAAACAGGCCTGTCAGGACCAAAGACAACTGTCTTTACTGTAACAGGCCTGTCAGGACCAAAGACAACTGTCTTTACTGTAGCAGGCCTGTGCGTGAGTGAGTGTGTGTGTGTGTGTGTTTACCTGAACCGTGTGTGTGTGTGTGTGTGTGTGTGTGTGTGTGTGTGTGTGTGTGTGTGTGTGTTTACCTGAACTGTGTGTGTTTGTGTGTGTGTGTGTGTGTGTGTTTACCTGAACTGTGTGTGTGTTTACCTGAACTGTGTGTGTGTGTGTGTGTGTTTACCTGAACTGTGTGTGTGTGTGTGTGTGTTTACCTGAACTGTGTGTGTGTGTGTGTGTGTTTACCTGAACTGTGTGTGTGTGTGTGTGTGTGTGTGTGTGTGTGTGTGTGTGTGTGTGTGTGTGTGTGTGTGTGTGTGTGTGTGTGTGTGTGTGTGTGTGTGTGTGTGTGTGTCTGTGTGTGTGTGTGTGTGGGGGCCTTAATAAGAGTGTCTTGTTTCTTCATTCTATAAATACCACTCCCCCTAGAGCCATCTCAGACCAATCATCTCGGCCCTCTCCACCACATCATTTACATATTACCAGCTGCCCTCAGAACAGCAGTTGGGGAATGACATGTCCAGAATGAAGGGTGTGTGTGCTGGTCCATGTGCTCAAGTGTACATTAGAGAAATAGAACAGATAGAATGTGAGTGTTGGTTCATTAGAGAAAGAGAACAAATAGAATGTGAGTGTTGGTTCATTAGAGAAATAGGTGCGATAGAATGTGAGTGTTGTTACATTACAGAGAAATAGAGAGAAATTAGAGAAATAGAACAGATAGAATGTGAGTGTTGGTTCATTAGAGAAATAGAGCATATAGAATGTGAGTGTTGGTTCATTAGAGAAATAGAGCATATAGAATGTGAGTGTTGGTTCATTACAGAAATAGGAGAGATAGAATGTGAGTGTTGGTTCATTACAGAAATAGGAGAGATAGAATGTGAGTGTTGGTTCATTAGAGAAATGCTCTGTGAGTCCGTGTCCCTGTGGACGGTAAACAGGGATGGGGAACATAGCCCAGGTAACATTTGGGTCCAAAATTTGTGCTGTGCTGTTGGGCACGTTTTCTACTAGTCTGGTCTGGGTAGTACTATCCTCAGACTATTGGGATAGTTGGGCACGTTTTCTACTAGTCTAGTCTGGATAGTACTATCCTCAGACTAGTGGGATAGTTGGGCACGTTTTCTACTATTCTGGTCTGGATAGTACTATCCTCAGACTAGTGGGTTGGGCACATTTTCTACTAGTCTGGTCTGGATAGTACTATCCTCAGACTAGTGAGATAGTTGGGCACGTTTTCTACTAGTCTGGTCTGGATAGTACTATCCTCAGACTAGTGGGATAGTAGGGCACGTTTTCTACTAGTCTGGTCTGGATAGTACTATCCTCAGACTAGTGGGATAGTTAGGCACATTTTCTACTAGTCTGGTCTGGATAGTACTATCCTCAGACTAGTGGGATATGTTAATTTCCATCCCTGACTGTAAATCATCACCCTCTGTAAAATAATAACGTACAGTCTAGGTTCTTTCACACAGCTCTGTGTGTGTGTGTGTGTGTGTGTGTGTGTGTGTGTGTGTGTGTGTGTGTGTGTGTGTGTGTGTGTGTGTGTGTGTGTGTGTGTGTGTGTGTGTGTGTGTGTGTCAGGTGACGGTAGGAGAGGGGAGGGGGAGGAGAGGGATGTCTTGTGACTTATCACCTCTGTGTGTCTTCATCTGACCCGCAGTTAACACACTCACACTAACAGACACACACTAACACACATTAAGTCACACTCACACATATACACACACACACACATACACACACTCAGGGCAATATATAGCGTCTGAGAGTTTGGGTGTCAAAAACGGCTGGGGACAAAAACACTTCAGATGAATAACTAGATGGTAATTCCTATTCAGGTGAATAACTAGCTGGTAATTCCTATTCAGATGAATAACTAGCTGGTAATTCCTATTCAGGTGAATAACTAGCTGGTAATTCCTATTCAGATGAATAACTAGATGGTAATTCCTATTCAGATGAATAACTAGCTGGTAATTCCTATTCAGGTGAATAACTAGATGGTAATTCCTATTCAGATGAATAACTAGATGGTAATTCCTATTCAGGTGAATAACTAGCTGGTAATTCCTATTCAGATGAATAACTAGATGGTAATTCCTATTCAGGTGAATAACTAGATGGTAATTCCTATTCAGGTGAATAACTAGCTGGTAATTTCTATTCAGGTGAATAACTAGCTGGTAATTCCTATTCAGGTGAATAACTAGATGGTAATTCCTATTCAGGTGAATAACTAGATGGTAATTCCTATTCAGGTGAATAACTAGATGGTAATTCCTATTCAGGTGAATAACTAGATGGTAATTCCTATTCAGGTGAATAACTAGCTGGTAATTCCTGTTCAGGTGAATAACTAGCTGGTAATTCCTATTCAGGTGAATAACTAGCTGGTAATTCCTATTCAGGTGAATAACTAGATGGTAATTCCTATTCAGGTGAATAACTAGATGGTAATTCCTATTCAGATGAATAACTAGATGGTAATTCCTATTCAGATGAATAACTAGCTGGTAATTCCTATTCAGATGAATAACTAGATGGTAATTCCTATTCAGATGAATAACTCGATGGTAATTCCTATTCAGGTGAATAACTAGCTGGTAATTCCTATTCAGATGAATAACTAGATGGTAATTCCTATTCAGGTGAATAACTAGCTGGTAATTCCTATTCAGATGAATAACTAGATGGTAATTCCTATTCAGATGAATAACTAGATGGTAATTCCTATTCAGATGAATAACTCGATGGTAATTCCTATTCAGGTGAATAACTAGCTGGTAATTCCTATTCAGATGAATAACTAGATGGTAATTCCTATTCAGGTGAATAACTAGCTGGTAATTCCTATTCAGATGAATAACTAGATGGTAATTCCTATTCAGATGAATAACTAGATGGTAATTCCTAATTAATTTAAAAGAAGTGGAACAGGTTTTAAATGTAATTTTAATTCAATACAACTTTATCTTTTAGAGGAAATCAACCAATCAGGAAAGTATCCTGTTCACTTTGTAACCAATCAGGAATGGACCATGTTCACTTTCTAACCAATCAGATGGTATTTGTGTAATCATGGGCAACAAAATGGTTGATTATACTAAATTAAAAATAGGAGGTTTTGTAATGTTTGGTTCTCATAGTTAGCTATTTCTCTTGGCCTTGTGCTTTTGTCCATTGGTCCCAGGTGAACAGGACTTCTATTAGACACACACACACACACACACACACACACACACACACACACACACACACACACACACACACACACACACACACACACACACACACACACACACACACACACACTACTTTTGTCTTCACACAAAACCCTGTAACTTCCTCCCTCAAGCCTGCTTGTGATCTAAACGCTCCACATTTTCTCAAGGTTTGTTGACGGATAGATTAGGAATCATTTCTGTTATTAACAAAGACGATGTTCTTGTGCCGTCATGTTGTCGTCTCTATAGTACACGTCTACTGAATGATCTCCTGGTTACGTTGTCTCTATAGTACACGTCTACTGAATGATCTCCTGGTTACGTTGTCTCTATAGTACACGTCTACTGAATGATCTCCTGGTTACATTGTCTCTATAGTACACGTCTACTGAATGATCTCCTGGTTACGTTGTCTCTATAGTACACGTCTACTGAATGATCTCCTGGTTACGTTGTCTCTATAGGACACGTCTACTGAATGATCTCCTGGTTACGTTGTCTCTATAGTACACGTCTACTGAATGATCTCCCGGTTACGTAGTCTCTATAGTACACGTCTACTGAATGATCTCCCGGTTACATAGTCTCTATAGTACACGTCTACTGAATGATCTCCTGGTTACGTTGTCTCTATAGTACACGTCTACTGAATGATCTCCTGGTTACGTTGTCTCTATAGTACACGTCTACTGAATGATCTCCTGGTTACGTTGTCTCTATAGTACACGTCTACTGAATGATCTCCTGGTTACGTTGTCTCTATAGTACACGTCTACTGAATGATCTCCTGGTTACGTAGTCTCTATAGGACACGTCTACTGAATGATCTCCTGGTTACGTTGTCTCTATAGTACACGTCTACTGAATGATCTCCTGGTTACGTTGTCTCTATAGTACACGTCTACTGAATGATCTCCTGGTTACGTTGAGGTTTCTCCTCACGTTGAGGTTGCGTCTGGAACTGTTCTAATGCAACGACATGAACACGGTGAATTGGAAGATTGTTGACGAAACCAAGGGCTTTTTTGTCTACAGTACAACCGTCCAAAACCTCTCTGTGTTTCATCAAGG